>NC_142350.1:26827500-27027500 GCF_059441175.1 Urocampus carinirostris
TTTTATGCAATTTTCCCCACAAAACAATCAATTTTAGGGGTGGCATTAGAGCAAACATACCCATGAAGTTGATTTAAATAATACCAAGCAGTGGATTGGTTCAGTAGAGACCAAATAGGTTACGTTTTACCCAACTGTTTTATGTGTTTGCATAAGGTTATTTTTAAATTTACAAACAAGGTAATTATAAGAATCTACTTTGTAGAATGAAATACATTCCATCATGAGATATTTTTAGAGAACAAGTATAATTCTTAGTTTAAGCCGTGGGCTGCTAAATGATAGTGGTGAAATCCCCAGTTGTCCCCTGTGACCTATTTTGGACACTCTTGTCATTGAGGTTTTCTTTCTACAATAGGACGACTGAGCAAGGATGACATCGAGCGAATGGTACAGGAAGCTGAGCAGTTCAAGAGCGAAGATGAGGCCCAAAGGGAAAAAGTCACAGCCAAGAACGCCCTGGAGGCTTTGGCCTTCAACTTGAAGAACACCGTAGAAGACGAGAAGCTGAAGGACAAAATTAGTTCAGAGGACAAAAAGGCCATAACAGACAAGTGCGATGAAGTCATTTCCTGGTTGGACAGGAACCAGGTAAGGACTAATAAAACAGAATGTGATTGAAGTCTCAGAATATTGCTCGAGGATTTTCATACTTTTGCTTCATAATAAGTGTTGGGAACGTTACTTTGAAAAAGTAATTCGTTATAGTTACTCACGACTTCTTAGTATCTGAATTATATTACAGCAAAAATAACTAATTACCAGGGAAAGTAACTACTTTTTGTATGTCAAAAATTTGAAATTTCTTAGGAGAATTCGAGTCAGTTGAATAAGAATAGTTGAAAAGGAAGAGACAGGTAGTTGTCTTGTAGAACTGTTTTGTATTTATTGCACCTCACCAGCAACAGATTTATCCTACACTTGAATTGCAACAAAAATAAACAGTAAACAATTTAATGACTAACAATCAGCATGTACTTGAACACGCAATAAAACGTACGTAAATTCGGAAGGAAACATCTGTAAACACGAACTGAAACGTACGTAAAAACTCACAAAAACGTACCTACACACATACAAAAATGTTCAGAAACATGGACAAATCGTACGTAAACACGCACATGAATGTACGTAAACACACTAAAGGCAAGTAAACAGCCACAAAAACGTGGACAAAAAAGTATGTAAAAACACAATAAAAACGTACCTAAAATCGTACAAAAATGTACGTAAACATATATAAAAATGTACATAAATACGCACAAAAACATCCATAAACACGCACAAAACCATATGTAAACACACACAAAACCATACGTAAACACACAAAATGTGTTCAAACACACGCAAAAACGTCCATAAACGTACAGCCAAAGAATGTCATAAAAAACAAACACAAAAGTACGTCAACACGTATAGAAATGGACGTAAACACACACAAAAACGTACGTAAACACACTCAAAAACATACAGAAACACGCATGAAAATTTACATAAACATGCACAAAAACATATGTGAAGACACAAAACAAACGTGAACACACACAAAAATGTACGGAAACGCGCAGATGAAACGTACATAAAAACATACAAAAACGTTTGCAAACATGCACAAAAAAGTTAGTAACCACACACTAAAACGGATGTAAACACATAAATGTCCACCAAAACACACGTAAACATGCACAAAAATGTACGTAAACATGCACAGAAACGGATGTAAACACGCACAAAAAGTTACGTAAACACGCAGAGAAATTTAGGCAAACACACAAAATGTATGAAAACACACAAAAAAGTTTATAAACACGCACAGAAAAGCATTACCCGAACTTGCAAAACGCACCGCTTTTGAGCTTCAGTAACGGCAACGGCGTTCTTACAGTGTAATTTCCAACACTGTTCTTACTGCACTTCGTTTTTGAACTTTAACTCTTCTTTTGCTCTTTAGACTGCAGAGAAGGACGAATACGAGCACCAGCAGAAAGAACTTGAGAAAGTTTGCAACCCTATCATGTCCAAGCTTTACCAAGGAGGCATGCCTGGCGGGATGCCCGGAGGAATGCCTGGTGGCTTCCCTGGTGGAGCGGAGGGAGGCGCCGCTGGGCCGACGATTGAGGAAGTTGATTAAAGTCTACTCGTACAGTGATGCTATTTCATATCATGGTACAAATGTCCTAAGAAAGGGGTCACCAAACGTTTTGAGTCGCGGGCCGTATAATAAACATAGACCAGGGGTGTCCAAACTTTTCGGGAAGTGGGCCAGATTTGGTTAGCTGAACATTTGAGAGCCTGGCATTCTATGAACAGTCTTTAATAAATCTATCCCCTGTGAAAGGTTTGCAGTGTATAATCATCAGGGTCGCAACCTCATAGCTCTCCTTTGTGGCATTTTGGTTCGACTCGCAAGGCCACATAAAAAACAGCCGCTGCGCCATTAAAACAGCTTCCAGTTCCTTCGCCTTTTCACAGAGTTCTTTTGCAGTTAGCCTTCTGTAGTCAGCATGTTTCATCTTGCAGTGCCGTCATGATATTATATTCCTTGAAAACAGCCACAATTTCTTGGCAAATTAGCCAGGCGCAGTGCTTTCGGATTTCGGTGAAAAAAAGACCCGATTTCCACTTGTCCTGGAAGTGGCAGCCCTCACAGTCAACTTTCCTTTTTTTATTTACAGCCACCATTTTGGAACAGAGGTGGGCTAAAACTCTCAAAGAAAGCCAAGGGAAAGGTGGCCAAAGTGCCACTGCCATTATCTGGTGAAATAGTATTTTTTTTTTTAAATCTATGTACAAATGTATTTGATACTGTGATTGGTCAACATTACTGGCACATATTATTAATTCTATGGCAGAGGCCGTGGGCCAAAAATAATGTAGTCGGGCTGTAACTGACCACAGGACAAAGCTTTTGGACAAGTTGTGTTTTATTGTCCATTTGTTTACAATTGGACCTTTTCATCCAATTGGTTTTGAAACACACAAAATATACAAATAAAATATCTATTTACATGTAAAAACTTACAATACTTATAATAGCAAAGTCTCCCTTTTTAAGCTCTGAATTTAATTATTTGCATTGCTCAATGCAATATGGGTACTTCTGAAGTGAAATTTAATATTTCAGGATATAAAACAGGTACAAAAGAAGTATTTACTGAAAAATGTAACTGGCTTTTTGAATGTTAGCCATGAGTTCAGCAAAAACTATAGTTTTTATGAGGGTACACGGTGGCACAGGCTAAGAAATGCAAGTGAGTGCAATTGTACTGCCCTTTAACCAGTGCTTCTTGATTATTTTCTGTCATGCCCCACATAGGAAGAAGAAAACCTCTTGTTCCCTTCCAAGTGTGAGTGCCATTGTCCCTTAGTGTAGTGGAAGTGCAGTTGCACTTTATCAAGGACAGTTAAAAAAAAAAAAAAGGTCAGACTCCTTGACAGATGCCCGCCCCACTGTTTGAGAACCACTGCTTGAAACAAAGACTTCTATTTTAAACCAAATAACATCTAAATGGGCATTTGCACTATAGGTAAGATCTTAAAGCCGAGCCCGACCTAAGCCCAACCCGATATTGGGGAATCACTCCTCCTCCTCTCAATTCCTCCCAACAGAAAATCAAAATTCGTGTTAGCTTCGGGCTCCTTTCCTTCGGATAAAGACAACTGCTCAGGCTTGGGCTGGGTCGGGCTTTAATTCCTGCGGGCCCCGGGTCGAACTGGATTTGTTCTAGGGCTGGGCTTACCTCTAGTTTGCAATAATGTCTCTGATAAATGGTGGCGCGTGGCTTCAGTGACGTCCAGTGGACATATTATTAACTGCAGGTCATTGTTTGACAAGAGGCTGCTTTTTTTCTTATGCTTCTATCAGCTGTAGTTTGGTGACCTCTTACTTTGGGCTTTTCTCTGAACTTTTTAAAACAGTGTGAATTATAAATAAAAGCATGGTCAAATTTGATAATCCTTGCCCTACAATGTTCAATCTGGAGATTTTATTCTGTTTCTTTAAAGAGCAAAAACATGTATCAGACAAACTCAAATAAAAAAGATCAGAAATTTGATTGAGCCCCTGATGACACATTAAAATGTACCTAATATTTCCTGTCATAAAATAGAATATATCAATAAAGATTGAGATGGAATTTTCTTGGCCTTTTTTTTTTTTTATTTCTCACTCACGGAAAATGAGCACTTTGGTTGTAAGACAACCGTGAGAACTTGTACAATACAAAAAATGTAGTTAGAAGTAGGGACAATTTTAGGTTCCGAGCTTTGGGGTGCTCAGCACAAATACACAGGGTTTGTGGACATTTTCCATGGCCAAATTCGAGCATTTTTCAAGCACTTTCAAGGCTGGTTGAATGTGATGACTAAAATAAAGTTGCTATCTTGCTGCTAGCACAAACTGTGTGCTAATTTGTGCTGTTCCTACCTATCTCCAATCTTTTTGTGTCAATGGGCTGCTATAAACTGAATTCTGACATTCTGCCTCAACAGTTGCCTACATAACGCTCGTTTAAGTCAAGTCAAGTCATATTTATTTGTATAGCCCTTAATCACAAAGAGTGTCAAAGGGCTGCACAGACCACAGATTATTTCAAACCACAGACTATTATGACACCATCACCTGTCAGGACCAGAACGGAGACAGGACCCACTTGCGTTAAGTTTCTCTCGGTTTTATTGAAAGAAAGAAATAGTTTACAGGCTGGGAGTGACGTTGCTGTCATGCACTTTCCGGACAAATTTTCAACATGTTATCTAGTGTTTACTATGTTTGTGTACTGTAATGCTAAATGTAACTCACCCTTTTCATCCTGAAAGGGGGATTACCTCATGTGAGGTCCTTTCTCAAGGTTTCTCTTTTTCCTCAAGCTGAGGTTTTGAGTTGTTCCTTGCCCGCATGTTGGTTTAAGATCAGGTAATTGTGTCATTGTAATCCTGTGCAGTCCTTTGAGACATTTTTGTGATTAAGGGCTATATAAATAAATTTGACTTGACTTGAAAGGAAAGGGTTCCACCCACGATTCAGTGATCGCTGGACACGCTCTGAACTTCCGTGGCGAGCGATGGCGGTGTCGGTAACGGGTCAGACAGTTGCAAAACTCGGATCGGAAAAGGGGTCGAAGCCTGGAGAGGAGAGGAGACGTGGTCAGGATAAAAAAAACGGGTCGAAGCCGGGGAAACAAACGGGAGCAAAACAGGTGGGAGTGAGGGTCGAAAAAACTTGCCTAGAGTAAACTAATGTTCGCAGACGGACTGACAACAGGTGACAGAACGGAGTGGGTTTAAATAGGGATGGGGAGCCAATCAGAGTCCAAGGCAGTTGGCGCCAAAGGAGCAGTCACAGGTGATTCATATCAGTAATCATGACATCACCTGATCTAAAATCTACATGAGGGCAAGTAATACACAGATACACAGATATTGTCGACATAAAATATAGTTGGCTCATAATGGAGTTCAATATGGAAGACAAAAAAGGAAAGAAAGTACTGTATGTATAAAAAGCAGAGAAATTAGCCAAATCAGGACTCATTTTAATGGTATTGATTGCTCTGAATCAGAGTGAAGACAATATTTCAATCTTGGAACCTCCTGATCTTTTACTTTTTGGTTTACCCATTTTAAATTATATACTTTTTTGTGTGTTTTTCAGAGTATTTGTGTCTAAATTGGTTAAAATACAATTGCAATGTTTTTTTTCTTTTGCATTTTGATTTCATTGTTTTGCATTGGATTTTGTGTTGTTGTTCGACTTCAAATGTGTTCATCGTGAAAAAGCTACAATTGTTTTGTGTTTTACACTTTTTTTGGTAGATCTGTTAATATTTTCATTTATATTTCAACGACAGCATACTGGTTTACCCCCTCCGCATCATAAGTTTCGATCCTATTGACACTAATAGATAGATTTAAAAACAAATCCATAGAAATGTAACATGTAGACGTCTGCATATTTATTCATAAATAAAACAATTGGATTGGTCTTGACCACCTTTTTTAACCCAATGCGGCTCGCGACAAATACTTACCCCCCTCCCGCTGCTTTAAAAACTGAATAAAAAAAGTGTAATAGAAAATGAAAAATAGTGATGGATGCATATTTTGGAGTCGACCTAACATATCAAAGAAGTCCATGCTTTTTTGTTTTGAATCCATCCAAAGTTCTTATCTGCAGTTGTTCAGTTCCCAGACCTACGGTACATGAACATATGGAGTTCATGGTCAATGCACTCGTATAAAAGCAAGTTTTCCACAGGTCAGACGCTCACGGACGTGATTCACAGCCCGGACAAAAGCAATGTTGTTGCTCCTTGCTTGTTTTGCACTTGTTGCCTCGGCACTGGGTGAGTCATTTGCACATTTATGAGGCACTTTGCCCATCTTCCGAAACTTAAAAGTTGGATTGTGGTAGTGGTGAACAGTTTTGGGCACGTTCCTTTAAAAAACTATTAGTTATAGTTACTCACTACTTTAAAAAAAAACGTGTATGATTTATTGCGCTTGACCAGCAACATATTTATCCTACAGTTGAAGTGCAACCAAAATAAACAGTAAACAATGTATTAAGATGACAATCGGCAGTAAATAATATAAAGTGAGTTTAATAATTAAATATAACTCACAACCTGAGAAAACTGGTCAAGTAGACATATACTACTGCACTTCGAGTATTTTTTACACAACAAAAGTGAACAGCTAAGCAATAGTGTGTTTAACACTGAAGTATAAAAAAAATAAAACAAACTCTCACAACCTGAGAGAACTGGTCAAGTAAACACAGCCTACTGTAATCCAAGTATATTGTAGAACAGTATAAAGTGAGTTTTGAATAATCACAGTGTCTAGTCGGACACCTGCTCAAGTAGACAAATGCTATTGCGCTTCAACTATTTTCACACAACAAAAGAAAACAGCCAAACAATAAAAAGTGTGTTTTACACTACAGTGTAAAAAAAATAAAACACACTCTCACAACCTGAAAAACAAGTCAAGTAGAAATAGGCATCTTTACTTCAAAAATGTTGTTCACAACAAAAGTCAACAGTAAACAATATGAAGTGACTCTTTCTTTGTGATGTTATCTGCTAAATAACCAAAGGCCTATATTGCACATAATGCCCCAACAAAATGCTAATTAACATATGTGTAAATACGTGCAACAACAAATAAACTATCAAATACAAGGATAAACTTTGCATTCGTTATTCAAAACATATTGTCCCTGAGTAACACAGTAAGACAAATTAAAATATTTACAGATGTACCAAAAGATAAAATATAAAACATTTTTTATTAAAAAAATTCGAAGTCAGCAACACAAAATCCCTGTAAAAACATGCATATTGACCGCTCCCAAGAGAAAAGGAGCATTTCCAAAGGGACCGGCTCTCGATTGATGGGGAGTTGGTTCCTGTCCTTCACGTCCAAAAGCCGCTTCATTCACAAACGACACATCACTGAAGGCCACTACTGAAGGCCCAGGAGTGAAATGCACAGCCCGCCACTGCATAGAACCCATAACCTTTTGGGAGATTTCTGATATCAAGGTGTATGTACTATGGATCATTTTTAAAAGTCGACTGATTATCAGACGAGTTGATTATCAGCACCGATATTTGGGAATTAAACAAATATCGATACCAGCATTTTGATTTATTCAACGGGCCATTAAAATGCATTTAAAACTGGTTTATTTAGGCTCAGTTACAGCCAAGCATCTCTCCCTCGCTCCTGCCTTTTGTCTCAGACGTTACCCAGCCCGCCCTTTCTGATTGGATAGGCAAAACTGAGCCACTGAAGCAGGACTTACTTTTCAGCACAACACGGCAAGGTTGAATCCATCAAAACAGGCCTAGAGCGCCCTATAGCGGTTTCAGTGTGAAAATTAGAGGTTGGTCGATTATTAGGCTGGTCGATTATTAGGCTGGCCGACTATCGGCACCGATAGTTGGGAATCGGTATTGGCAATTTTATATATTTTAAGACCAATTTTTACGTCTCAGTTGCAGCGGAGACTCTCTCGATTTTTCTGACTCCCCCCCTCTCCCACTCTTCTCTGGTTATTTTCTGAGTAGACAAGCGACTGGAGACGAAACTATTGAAGCAGGAACAATAACGTTGGAGCGGCAGATTTGCTTACTTGTCCCAACATGCCTGTGTCCATGATAGAAAAAGGTGTAGCTAACTTGATTAGGGGTTCATGTTCAGGTGGAAACTGATATATTAGCTCTTATCATAGCATGACTGTGCTAATTTGGCTCAAAAACAGAAATGCTAACACATTTGAATTCACAAGCTCCGTTGAAATTTTGACACACTTTGTGTGTTAAAGCAATTTAAGTTATTTTAGTTGTATTGACATTTCTATGTATTTATTGTGCACTGTTAGATTTTGTTTCAAGTGAAAGATTAGTCATGTTAGTTGTGTCTAATTTTTAATTAATTTATTGTAAAAGGTTTCGAAGTGTTATTGAAGTCCTGTCAATACTACTAATCGCTATCGATATCGGCCCCGATAAACCCATATCGGTCGATCCTTAGTCAGTAATTTTTATTTGTTCTCAGGATGTGGTAGGCCTTCTATCCCTCCCCAAGTCAGTGGCTACAACAAAATTGTTAACGGGGAGAATGCTGTGCCAGGATCCTGGCCTTGGCAGGTGTCACTTCAGGTATTTGCACACACCATCCCTTAGTTTCATGCCATTATTATGTCACAATCATATTAAAGCTAAAGAATCGGTTTTCCACAGGACGGGAGGGGATTCCACTTCTGCGGCGGATCTCTGATTAACCAAAACTGGGTTGTGACTGCAGCTCATTGCCGTGTGTCGTACGTATCCGCGCCATTGGCAGATTTGAATTGACGTGTCTTCATTGATAAAGTTGTGTACTGTTCACGGGCGTGGAGAACTGGCCATGGTGCTTTCGGATCAGACACAGGCAGGCTGGCTGGTGATGATGGCGAAAGGGCTCAGCATAGTCAGTTTGAAGATGACTCAAATGTGTATCAGAAGTACAGCTGATGTCAGCAAGACTCTTTTCTGTGAGGGACAGGAGGTGGTGCGCAATTCCCGAGATTCTGAACTCTCCAGGCCAAAATGTATTGAGTGTACCTCCCGCCTCCAGAGTTGGTGGCATGCTACCATCTGTTCAAACGCTGTGAAGGGCAATGTTCCCTCTGATCTTTCAAGGAAGCGTTCACACAAAATTAGTGAGCACCGTTTGGAACAACAGTGGCTTATGTCAGGCATGCCCAAGTTTGGCATCCAAATTATTAACAAACCCAAACCTGAGGTAAAATCAACTTACATTCTATAGAGTTCTCTGCAATAGTAAATCTCTCATCATCATCATCAGCCGTACCGCTTATCCTCATTAGGGTCGCGGGGGGGCTGGAGCCCATCCCAGCCATCTCCGGGCAGTGGGCAGGGGACACCCTGAACTGGTTGCCAGCCAATCGCAGGGCACACAGGGACAGACAACTCATTCGCTCATTCACACCTAGGGACAATTTGGACCAGCCAATTCACCTGAAATGCATGTTTTTGGAACGTGGGAGGAAACCGGAGTGCCCGGAGGAAACCCACGCAAGCACGGGGAGAACATACAAACTCCGCACAGGAAGTCTGGAGCTGGATTTGAACCCACGACAGGTTCCCATGACATGAACTGTGCCGCACAAGCGCTAACCACTGCGCCGCCGTGCTGCCCCTTTTCAGAGTTAAGACGCAAGAAATTGAGTGACATCCACTCTTTTATCTCAATGAGGCAGGCCTCCCAATTTCCACAGTTTAGTGTGGGAAATTCCTCCAACGGAAGATATAGTTGAGTGTCGTCTGCGTAGCAGTGGAAGCTGATATTGTACTTGCGAATAATATCACCTAATGGAAGCATGTAAATGCTGAAAAGAAGGGGGCCAAGCACTGAACCCTGCGGAACACCACAGGTAACATTAAAGGGCTCAGATGTCATTTCACCATATTTAAGACAGTGCGTCCTATCTGAGAGGTAGGATCTGAACCACGAGAGGACGGTTCCTGAGAGACCAATCCATTTTTCCAACCGTTCTAGTAGGAAATTGTGGTGCACTGTGTCAAAAGCAGCACTAAGATCCAGCAGCAGCAAAAGTGATGAAGCGCCAGAATCCATTGCCAGTAGGAGATCAGTTCAGGGTGTCCCCTGCCCACTGCCGAAGACAGCTGAGATGGGCTTCAGCACCCCCGCGACCTTACTGAGGATAAGCGGTGCAGATAATGGATGGATGGATTATTCAGATTCTAATCGTCTGTCATTTCTCATCTTGTGCAGTCCCAGAAGCCACCGCGTAATCCTTGGTGAACATGATCGTCAATCCAATAGCGAGCCTCTTCAGGTCAAGACAATCTCAAGAGTGAGTAGCACTATAATACATACGATCTGTAACATGAAACTGTCAAATGTAGTTGTGTTAGACAAATAACTAACTGACTGAAGTTTCATTCCAGGCCATCTCGCATCCCTACTACAACTCCCAGAACTTCAACAATGACATCACCCTTCTAAAGCTGTCCTCTCCAGCTCAGATAACAAGGACTGTTTCTCCCGTGTGCCTGGCCAGTTCTAGCACCAGCATCCCAAGCGGAACTAAATGCGTCACCACCGGATGGGGCAGGACGGGACAAACCTGTAAGTCCCAAAAACGCTGCGGAAAATATTGAAAAGGAGATAAGAATAGTCTCTTGATGCTTTTTCGTTGACAGCGAGCCCACGTTACCTGCAGCAGACGTCCTTGCCTATGCTTACCCCGGCTCAGTGTAAACAGTACTGGGGTTACAACAGAATTACTGATGCTATGATCTGTGCTGGTGCTTCTGGAGTTTCCTCTTGCCAGGTAAAAAAAACTCCCAATTATCTTTCAATAATCACTTGATGCTAGTCATGTGTGGTGAAATTCTATTCTGGTGGGGCAGATTCCAATTTGTCAAAAATAATGATTCAATAAAATGCATTTGTTCCCCGTAGAGAAAGTCATTTTCTCCAAGTGGTAAACAAACGCACGAAAAAGTACAATTAGAAGTACTTGTACAATTTAAAAGCGATTTGGCGCACTCTGGTGGACGGAGGCGCGACAAATACAGTATTATCACTAACAGGTTTTTGTTTTTTGTATTTTTAAATCTCATTTCGTGTAAAATTCTTAAAAGAGACATTTGACAACAGTGAAATGTTTTCTTATGCAGGCATGAAAATGAGTTATGGTTTAAAAAGGCTGAGAAGGGTGTGTAAGAAATGCCATATTTATTTGTGTATAATGTGCACCACTATTTTCAATGAATAATTTGTAGACAATTTAGTTCGACTTTTTTCTCAGCTCAAACTACCCAATGAAAGTAACAAAAGTTGTTGAATATATGCAGCCATAATTCAAATCATTTATTGACAACTATGAACACAACACCAACATGAAATGTACAATGTATTTGACATATGTCCTTCAAAGGGCCATTCATCACCGGATACAGCAAAGAGTAGTTTCCCTCATCATGCTTTTTTGCGTTTACTTACATCTTTCAGAATGACTTTCTGTTTACTCGATTCTCTAAGATTCGTCTCTGGGACTGTGAATAAAAAAGTGTGATGTTAACTACTGTTAAAAGATAATAACTCTAAAATTGTTTAATTGATGTTGAAAATGTCAGGAAAAAGTGTTAAAACGTCATATCGTCACGTCATATTGTCAGATATAACAAAATTGTGAATATGCTTGATGGCTGTTGAGATTGTCGTGTTTGTTTTGCTGCTGTTGGTGTCGGTGGATTTGTTCAGACAAAAAACAATCGACTTTGGCCTGAACGGATCTATTGACACTAACAAAGATGTTATATAACGAAATTGTGAATATGCTTGATTGCTATTAGGATTTTCGAGAAGGGTTGTTCAAACCTCACATTGTGTTTGCTGTTAAACGTCATATTAATATATAATATTGTGAATGTGCTTGATTGCTGTTGAGATTGTTTTCTGTTATTAGTGTCAATAAATTTGTTCAAACCAAAAAAATCAGATCAAATCTAATGGGCATCACACACGAATGAATACGTTCTCCTGAATGAATACGCAAATTTGAATTTGAATGCACTGTTAGGGTCTGGTGCGCCTCTGTCTACAAGAGGGCGCCTAATCAGATAGTAATTGGGAAGTGCGTGTCCAATGACCACACAAAAGGCCTTAATTAGCCTCACCCTTTACAAGCACATTTTGGACAGAACACAGTGTCGGGTGATTTTCATTTTCCACCGTCAAGATGACCATCACCTTTTTAAGTGTTATACCAATTTGTAAGGTTTGTTTTTTGTTTCTCTATCAGACTGTTTAATAGTTGTTTTTGACTACTTGTTACTTTGTTGATGATTTTCTTATATAATGCCCTATTTTCGAGCACATTGCCTTTTCCTGCTTCCTGCGTTTGGGTCCGGCGCAAAATCATAACGTAGTAACAAATGATCAAAAACAACAATAAAACTGTCAGAACGAGAGCCAAAAACAAAACCTCACAATAAAATGATGGTGAACTTGACGGTGGAAAACTAATGTGAAAAATTAAAACCACCAAACACTGAGTGCTGTAGACAATATCCTTATGAAGCGCTAGGCTAATGAGAGAGAATTGTGGGGTCATTCGACACACAGGTGCCCACTGGTGGACGGAGATGCACCAGACCCAAACAGCACCACCTCAAACGCCCTATTACTATGGGAAATCTTACAATACCTCCTCCCCACCTCAAAACATTTTCACCTTAGTTCAATACTATTCACTTAGGTCATCCTTTTTGGTCTCAAAATGGTGAATTCCTCCTGAAGGTGAAATATTTTCATGCCTGCTTGTGGAAAACCAGATTTGGCTGACCCTCAACCCAGACGCAAGCCATACAGTGACATCCAGTGGTCAAATAATACACAATGTTCCTTTAAAACCCTTTATTGACTAAATATCATACAGGCCGTCTGGAATTTTTTTTTGTTATTCTGGCCGGGAAAGAGTCAGAAATCTTTACCTTTGCCCTTTTTCAGAACAACCCAAATTACGAATAACTGGCAATCGCTACCATAAATGTGTTAAAACAATGTAACAACAGTTTAAAATGGAAAAAGAACAAAAAACGGACTTGGATTTTTCAGGATTATAAAGAAGTAAAGACTGGAACTGAACATGAACCCATTATAAGACAACATAAACTAGAAACATGAATGTTGTACACATATACAAAACATTTTTTGAGTCTTGCTCTCTCAGTTGTCTACATATTCTCAACTATTTTTCATCTTGACCAGGTGTTTTATGGGCCTGTGTGGTGAAGCAAGACAGAGATTCATATCATACATGACCCATTATATACCCCAATTCATTATCCCTTTGACAGTCAAAACTAGTAATGTAAGAAGGATACCATTTTATAGGTTACAAATAACAAAAACTAATTTACGAAATGCATTACTTGTTATGCCGTTGGTGCAATTTTTACTGTGATTGGTCCATGCCACACGCGGATGTGTGTGAGATACGTTTGTAGGAAACTATCGCGGATTTACTGTAGTTTAAATAGCGCTTGTAAAACAGGGGCGCTCCCATGGTCATAAGAGGGTTAAATCTGAATAAAAGAAACATCTAACATATTTGAAGTTGCGCGTTTCCATGACAGGTGAGGCACAGCCCGGCCTGCCTCCCCTGACTGCATGTCACTGACACATTCCTAAATGGTGCTTTTTTTCCAGGGTGATTCTGGTGGCCCCCTTGTGTGCCAGAGCGGTGGGGCCTGGAACCTTGTGGGCATCGTGTCCTGGGGCACCTCCAACTGCAACGTGCGCACGCCTGCCGTGTACGCCCGTGTGTCCTACCTGCGCAGCTGGATCGACAGAACCATTGCCTCTAATTAAATTCTGAAACATTTTTGAAAACTGACGACAATATGCGCTTGTGCATTTGTCATCTCAGATCACCGTTCCATTACAACTGAAAAACTAAAAAAACGCTTTTTGGCCTTCTATCCTTTGGATGAAATAAAAACATTCAAGTATCATTTGTCTTGCCTATTAACCGAGGACTGCTGAATTGCTCGTGCAGATGCAATAACTACTACATGGATTTTCACATATCACAGTGAGTCTCCATTAACCGTGATAACGGAGGCATTATTACTTGATTCTCTAAAGTGAAGCTAACCTAGGTTTGTCATTGAAATGTAACAAACACTGTAACAACATTAATGTCCTACAGGCATGAAGCTGGGTCGGTGCTTAAAAAGGTGAGAAAGGTGTGGAGGACATATGTTCTGGTACACTGTACAACCCAAGAAAATACTGATGTTTATTATCTTTGATAAATTTAGCCTCAAATCGCTTGCATAGAAGCAGGTTCAATTTAGCTCTTCTTAGTTATTCTCTACAGCAGAAGTCTCCAAACTATTTCAAGCTGAGAGCTACTTTTTGTTACATGTTAGCTCCAAGGGCACCCATTTTGATATGCATTTCTAAAACCACCACTTATATTACTGTTATTACCAAGTAAATCATGTGAAGTAGCGTTAAATAGACTCAGTCAACCACTAAAAAATAATTTTACTCGTAAGTCACAATGACTTGGCATTGGTGAGCTATTCTCAGAATCGGTACGATGGCACCTAATTTGTCCTTAGGAGGCACCACGTTGGAGACCTCTGCTCTACAGTAGACTGCTCCTGATAAAGGCTAAGAATTAGGCTAAGATTATCCCCAATAATACATCTGGCATAATTAGTGTTTCACATGTGATAATGGGTTTTATAGCATATCCTTGGACTTTCTTGATAAGTTGGCATTAGTCCATTAGTTATAAAATCTCAATTACAACCCCCCACCCTCAAAGCATTTTATCCTTGGATCTACACAATTCACACAGGTCACCTTTTTGACTTCAAGATGATGAATTTCTTGCTGGGTCATAGTGTCAACTCGGATCAAAAAACGTGAAAAGGGAGCCATGAGGGGCTGAAGAATGGTAGGAGATGTGGAGTTTGAAGGGTTAGTACCCTTGCCTTCTGTCCAGGAGGGGGAGGCCCTTAGTGATCACGCCTTCTCACATACTACTATTCACTTTGGGCACACATAAAGCACTTTACACATCCTTGGTAAGTGTTACCCCCAATTTTAATGCACTGTTAATATAAAACGAATATATATTTCACAGAGTCATACTTCATTGTTGATTCCCTCAAACTCAAATGTCCTCGCTTTTAGGCAGCGGTCTCCGAACTTTTTCAAGCCGAAGGACACTTTTTGGAACTAATTTGGGCAAATAGCAGTTTGAGATACATTTAAAAATAATATTATTACAGGATGTTATTACAAGACTAGTGTTTTGAAGTAGGGATAAATAGTCAACTACCAAAAAATCACAATGACTCAGCACTGGTGAGTTACTTTCAGAACAGGTCCGCGGGAACCCCAGCTGTCCTTCGGGGAACCCTGGTGCCCACGAGCATCACGTTGGAGACCCCTGTTCTCAAGCAATAACAAAGGATTTGATATTGCTGATCCTATACCTTTGAAGGCAAGTAAACACGAGTTTGCGAAATTGTGGATTTATATTTAATTAGTGATCATAAAAGTCCTTCATCTCCTTGAGGATCTTAATGCTCTCACTGTATCGCAACTGGTTCTTGTTAGAGCACTCCTTCCACCTAAGAGAAAAAGGGAAACAATTTAGTTAACATTTTAAGGCAAATATTACCTTTCTGTATACTATGTGTAAACAGGCAGTTTCTATATTGGGTAATAATTAATGATCGACCCATACGGGTTTTTAAGGACCAATACCGATTATTAGAATTTTAAAAAGGCCGACAACTGATATTTGGAGCCGTAGAAAGTTAAAAATTGGTGCAAGAATATTTTAATCATGAGATAAGAATCAAAGAATATTTGTTTTAAATTCAAATAAAACTTGTGTAGCTCTCTGAAACCTTTTACATAAATTAAATTTGAATTTCATGAACATATAAAGGATGCTTTTTTTATAACACATAAAAATGTTGTTTTTTAATCATGTTGGTTGTATTGACTTACAACAAAAAGTGCATCGAAATTTCAACACAGAGGGTGAATTGAAAAGTGTGGGCACTCCTGTTTAGAAGCCAGATTGACTAACTAATGTTATAGTAACAGTTAATCATTTCGCTTTACACTTTTGCGTGCTTTTATGCTCTCTCTCAAACACACGCTTGATTGATGAACCAATGTTACTATAAGAACTATATACAATATTCGTTTAAAAAGTTAATGCCAATGCGATTGAGTAGTATAGCTTTTTTGTTGTTGTAGTCTACTGTTCACTGGCCCCACCTACGGGGAGTACTGTCTACTGCAGTTTACTGACATCCGTTATGGCTTCGTCACGTATGTGCAAAGGGTCAATAAATTTACAACTACGCTAGTGTGTACTTTATAATGTTTAAATGTGTTTAACATGTGTGATTACAATGGTGTAAGCAGCATACCTTTGTCTGATCTTTTTCCATCGTTCCATATGGTCAGATTTGATGGAACCGTATGCAGATGTAGAAACGGTTATCTAGAAAAGTAGAACAATATTACACACATTTAATATATTTATAATTAACCTGATTATTGCATGCATGCAAGTTTATTCATTTAGAACTTAGAATGACCGTGGGCTTTTCAGTTGGTGGGATCCTGAGGTTGATAGGTTCGCCAGTAGGGCTGATAGGGGATGCTGTTGGAGGAGGTAGCCGGTATACAATTTGCTCGTTGCCGTTGATCATGTCTGTGACCTACAAATACAGAGGGAATTGAGATTTTTTTTTCCCCGTTATCTTAGATCCTGGGTAGGCGGCCCAAAATGTATTGAAGCAAAATAACAAAAAAAAATAAAAAATTGTCCAGCGTTGCAAAAAATTAAAAGTCTTTTATAAGCCTTATAATGAGCGCACCGCATGCTGTATGTATCTATCTATATTAAGTATGTTAGCCTACTACCAAAATGATTAAGTCAGATGAAGCACATCCTTTAGAGAATGATGCACCACGTGACCACTCTGTTGTAGGATACCGCCTCAAGTTTAACTTTATTACAATATTAATGAATTAAACACAGTATGTTCCATTGCTTGGACAACATTAAAACAATGCAATAAAGAAATCCATTACATAACCCGATTAATCTCAGGCAATTCTGTATTCTGGTGCTGAATGTTTTTGATTTGCTGTTCTGTGATCTTGCTTGCCACTATAATGGCACTTCACTGTCTTCGTGGAAAGAGGGATGTCTGTAATTTTCTGCATTATTTCACTTTTGCTCTTGAAGTCTGCAACTATATTGACATGATATATGGATAAATGACTTCTTCATGTAGTCACAACCTGTGAATGATTTTCCCGCTTTATTAAATACTAGGATGCAAAACAGCACTGAAGTTTGGAGATGCAAGCAACTTATTAAATCGATTTTTGTGCACAAATAATTTCAACAGATGCGAGGCAATCACACCACTTTTCCTACTTTTAACTGGGTATACCATGCCGCAAATGTAGCATGCTTTCCCTGGAAATTTATTTCTATATAACTCTTTTTGTTATTTGATAACTTCTCTCTTAAGAGCAAACATTTAGGCAAACCATTCGCATCAGCAACGAATGCAAATGCTCAGCAGCGCTACAGTGCCGCATGTTGCCGACCCCTGTCTTCTATTCACGTCGATTTCAAGTCAAGCTATTTGCTCAAAAAATCCTTACATCTTCTTCTTGGATGACTTGTGTAGGAGATCTTGGCGATTCTTCGTTGGGCTCTCGTACGGACGGATTATTTCTCATCCACGCACGACAAATGGGATACAGAGGGGTGTTGGTATTGAACTGAGCCAGATCCACGCTTCGGTCGAACAACTTAATAATGTAAGCATCTAAAAAAAAAGATGAGAGCGAGGTGAAAAAAAACATCGATTACGACAAAAAGATAGAGACCTATATTTTACTTTGTCTGTGAGTATTGCTCTCTGTTATGCTTTCATCCATCTCTTTGCGCTTTTTGCGACGATGCTGGGGAAATCTTGTTGACGGCCTGCAAATTAAAAAAGAAAACTGTTGTAATTTTTGATTGAGCAAGTATAAAAAGTCAAGTGGATTTTTACCGTTTTCCAGCAGATATTGGAGACAAATCCCTATTAAAAAATATATATACAATATTTACTCTCACCACATCACCATTCAATGTACACATAACAGAATGCATTTTCTACTTATTTATTGAGTCAGTTGATATTTTCCCAGTCTCGCTTTCATTTTGCTCCCTGCTTGAAACACAGATGAAATAATTTCCAAGTAAATTATATTTTCAAGTAACTCGGAATTTAATGAAATACCAACCTTTCATTTTCACTCTTCTCAACCAGTCCCTTTAAAATACAATCTAGTCTGTTGCGGGCTGCTGCTCCCTCCACTTCTATAAGGAAAATGAAATTGTTTCTTAGGCTTGAGATAAAGTAATTACATTATATAGAGAACAGCACATTTATATGTAAAACGACAACAATAATAATGATAATATTAACAATAATAACTCCATTCACTTGGTCCCCATTAGGAAATTCGCTATTACCGACAGTACCGGAGTGGTAGTCATTGCTGTCGCAACAGAGCGTGTGCCAAATGACCTGTTTACAGCACCTAGTATTCCCAAGTGGTCTCCCATCCGAGGACAGTACTAACCGGGCCTGTTTCTGTGCACGTTAACATAAGTTTTTGTACGTGTTTATGACTGTTTTTGTATTACGTTTTCGTGCGGTTTTACGTACGTTATTTAGTGTGTTTCCGTATGCTTTCGTATTTGTTTACGTATGCTTCCGTGCGTGTTTACATACGCTTTTTTGCGTGTTTACGTACATTTTTTTGTGCGTGTTTGGGTACAGACTGATTGTTACTTTATTATCGTGTTTACGGTTTGTTTTGTTTGTTCAAGTGTTGTTGTGAAGTGCAATAAATATTACAAGGTTCTATAAAAAACTAACTGTCTGTTCTTCAACTGATTGGAATGCTGCTAAGATAATATCAAATTCTTTGACACACATCTTTTTTTTATAGTTAAAAAGTTACTTTCCCTCATAACTAGTTACTTTTACTGTAGAGTAATTCAGTTATTAACTCAAAACTGGGAAAAAAAAGTATCCATGCGTTAAGTCTTGAGATTTATCCGCCACTCAGAATGTGAATCCAATGCACATAAGAGTGCAGTTGTTGTTATAATAGGCCTTTGCTCCATCAGAGGGCAGCCAAAACCGTTTTTATTTAAAAAAAAAAAAAAAAAATACCTGTTCGCTGGAATAAACATTTTTATGTATATTTGTTTACTGTTAAGATAATTGACAAACACAAAAGACAAAAGTAAGAATACAAATTATGAGAAGTGGGGGGGACCAAATCGCACCATTTTGCTTTTAATAATTTTGGCCAGCCTCTCGTAAGGTTGTTGGGTTCCCGCAGGACTAATGTCAGCGCTCTCTCGGTGAGGCTCTAAACAATAGAGAATACTTTTAAGTGGCGTGAACATCAAACACAGATTGTCAGACAACTCTTAATCGCTAAGTAGCCGCTGGAAACACTGTAGTCTAAAGTTTATACTTTAGTTTGTTGAGTTAAGTGATTCTTTGTAATGGTAAATCAATTGATTTATTATATATAAAGTCAATAAATGCAAAGCACCAACCATTGATCTGTGTATTATTTGTCACCAAGATGGCACTGTTGTCTAATGCTGCTGCGCTGTACTCCACAGCACCGGTTTTTGTCTGCATGATGCCAGATAAACATGGCGGCGACATCTAGGTAGGGATTCCACTATGTAAAAGAAATACAAATTTCTCGACCAATGTTTTTGTATTAAAAATGAACAGCTTGTGTATTTTTGCTTAATATTTAAATCAATGTTTATTTAAACATTTTAGAGAGAGACATACAATATATCTTAAGTGAAAATTCAACTAAACTGACAAAACTGCTGTTCAGACAAAAACTTTTCCGCGGATTTTATTTCACTGTGTGACATTAATAATAATAATAATAATTTCCTTGTATTGTCATTCTGTGTAACAATGTACACAGAACGAAATGTCGATTGCACCTGACCCGTTGTAGCGAGCCGATGCAGCCGCAGCCAACAGAGGGCGCCGCCGACCACTTTTTAAGTCTTAGGAATGACTCGGCCGGGGCGCGAACCACCGACCTCCCAGTCTCAAATTAGGTGATTTGATAAAATTTATGAACTGAGAAAAATGCCAGGACAAGTGGAAATTTTAATATTTTTTTCCACTAACTGGGTCTGCCTAATTTACCAAGTGACTTGGGCTGTTTTCAAAATATATGATATAAATAAATAAATATAATAAATAAATAATTTCCTTGTATTGTCATTCTGTGTAACAATGTACACAGAACGAAATGTCGATTGCACCTGACCCGTTGTAGCGAGCCGATGCAGCCGCAGCCAACAGAGGGCGCCGCCGACCACTTTTTAAGTCTTAGGAATGACTCGGCCGGGGCGCGAACCACCGACCTCCCAGTCTCAAAGCGGGCGCCTTACCATCTAGGCTACTGAGCTGGTAAGAGGTAGTGCCAGACGAAACATCCATTCATCCACCCATTATCTGTACCACTTATCCTCAGTAGGGTCTCGGGGGTGCTGGAGCCCATCCCAGCTATCTTCGGGCAGTGCACAGGGGACACCCTGAACTTGGTGCCAGCCAGTCGCAGGACATGCCAGACGAAACGTGTTGACTATAAAAAGCGGACTAGAAACGAACGCTGTGAAAGGGTGAAGCAACTGGAAGCTGTTTTAAAAGCACTGCAGCGCTCTTTTCACAAGACCCTGCGAGTCAAATGAAAACGCTACAAAGGGCAAGCTACGAGGTCACGGTGTTGATCACCAAGAATTGCAAACCTTTCACAGAGGAATTAAATGTTTTTACAGAATGCCAGACTGAATAGTTGGCCCGCATACATTTTCAGCTTACCAAATATGGTCCGCTTTCGGAAAAGTTTGGACACCTGCTTTCCTACTTCTTGTTAAATTGCAAAAGATGACTTGCACAACAAAAAGAGGCAGTTTGGAGCTTTACGTGAACATATCAAAAAATAAAACTTACCTAGCCGTTCGGTTTTGATCTTGACGTGGTGCATTTTGTTCTTATAGTACTGCCCTTTAATGGAAGAGAATAGCTAAAAGGGCTCTGTTTTTAAATTGAAAGTGGTTTACGTATCTTTTGTTTTCAGCTATAAATTCTAAATATCAGCTTAAATCGACTGCCATGGTTCGTAATCAAAACTGCGAACCACCACTAGATAGGTAGTTGAATCGGTTTCTTGCGTCCGGATACCAATTCAAATTCTAATTCAGTGTCTTGTGTGAACGTTGAGCGTTACGGACTGTAGATAAACTTTAGCATTTTAGCATTAGCATCTGAACAGACTTTACTCTTCCGCGCGCTGACCTTTCCCATTTGCCAATTGGTTTGTCGGTATCAATAAAACTCTCCGTGATTGGCCCATGTCCTTTCTTTCATCTCAAGGCTCGCGTGGATTGGTTGATCCCCCTCACGTAGCTAACAACCGGTAGTTTTATTTTGCTTGATAGTTGACAGTGACCAAAGTAATCCCGTTCTGTCTTATCAGTTTGACACAAATAATACATTTTGTTTTCAAATGAGTACATTTTGAAGATAAGTATGTTGCTTGGCGTAAAGTGGTTGGTCTACGAACATTTTCACTTCTAAAACGATTGTTTTGTGTACGGCTAAATCATTGAACTATTTTTGGTGGCGTTTTTTCGGGGTTTTATTTGACCGCCTTCGTAAAATCGAGGTCTTAACAAGAGGACACTCATGTCGAATTATTAATATTACTATATTTTTTGTTTTGAATTTAGTAGCGCCTTGCTCACGGTGTCTTCTCCATGTAAAGCAAATCAGCACTATACTCAACAATTGCTGGTTTGCAGTTAGACACATAAATAATAACGAAAGACGCGAAATTCCAGTAACCGTGTCAAAGCAGAATGGAGACTTCAGCTTTTCAAGTGAGGAAATCATCCTTCAATCAGTCTTGCACCAAGGACTTGCCAAACAAAAGAAACAAAAAGGTGAAACTGATTTTTAATTTTATTTTTCCTGTTTATTTTTGGAACAAATGTCACATCACTAAATGAGCATATCGCCTGAAAACGGGGTTCGTAAGTGTGCTTGAAATCCTTGAATTCTTGAATCTTAATGTTGTGTTTTCAGAGATTGAAAAGTGGTTGGATTATATGTGAAGTGCTTGTAAATGCTTGAAATTGTGGCCATGTATCTGGTGATGTTGAAATTAAGCCTCATAAAGCAGCAAAGCCTTCCAGGGAAATGCTCCACGCAAGCGTCGGGGCTTCAAGATGATTCATTTCCTCAACTACTTTATCATGTGGACCGAAAAATATATCACATGATTGGTGCTTGCTATGAAAACGTTAACAAGAATATATACTTGAAGAGTGTATAAGAGTGAGAGTGTCTGGTTCCGTGTTACTTTGTGCTTGTGCAACAAGTGAAAAAGTGAAATAAGGGGGTAAAATGAAGTGCTCATCCATTTTGATTTAAATACAATATTTATTTCCAAAGTTTTTGGACAACACTGCTCTCTGGTGGCTTTGCTTTGTCATTACATTTCTTTTTTCCCTCGTGATTAATGGAATCTGGCATTAGTTTGTATGGCATTATCTTATGAAGCGTCATCGTCCCCTATAGGTCATCCAAGAGGACAGGTGCATGCAACACCTAAACATGCCACTATGAAATGTGTAAAAGTGCAAGTATTACATAGCAATTATGGACATTTTTTATGGGCCATGCAAAAAAATTAAGGTAGCATTCCAGTGGTAAATTGTAACTTCCTGCAACTGAAAATGTGAGTCATTTTTACCTAACACCTATGTGGGGAGAGATATGTCTCTAAAACAATAATTTTCAAGATTTACTCAAGATCCACAAATCACACGTCTTCATAAATGCACATGCTAGATTAAAAATGGCATACTAAAAAGCAGATATATTTGTGGCTCTGAAAAATACATGATTCACACAGGATTTCTTTTTTCAGTGGTACTGAAAAAATGGAGAAAAAAAAAAGGCTCAGACGTTCCTTAAAAAGTGCTTGAATGTGACCATTTAAAGGTATATAAACCATGTGAAAATAAAAGGAATGACAGGTTGAAGCCAAAGGATTATAAGAGACTCGTCCTCAAAATAACTTTGGAAACGTTTTCTTTCAATCATATTTAAAAAATCATAGATTACATTATGATAACAATAACTTGTTCATCCATTTTATGTGAGAAATGTCCTTTTTAATGAGACTCCAGAAGAAGACCGTATTAATGTATAAGCTTACAGTGTTCTTTGTTTGGATTTTTAATTCATATTTGTTTTTGTAGAGTTTGATTCCTGTATGTTCACACCAACCAAGCAATCCCAAAATCTCCATGCCTGACAAAAATGAAAATAGATGGCTCGACGACAACGGACATTCTGGGACCCGTCTTGACCGATTATCCGACATGGGAACCCCATCGCTATTTTTAAGAGTTCCAAAATCTAGGCTTATCTCTCGGCCAGAGGTTAACCAGGATTCAAAATTGACAAAGTATGATTTCGATTTAAATGGCAAATTATTGTTATGCTACTTTTGATTACAAAATGAAATGCTTTTGTCATGGTTGCTTTACTCCAACAGGTACATTGATCGTTTTCGCTATGGACAACCTCTGAGTCGAGAGGAGCGGCAGTTGAGGTCCTCTGAGTTTGAAGAGGAGAGGGGGCCTTCGTGCTGGATGACTTCCTCAACTTTACCTTCCAGTTCCACACCAACTAAGACTTCCTTCAAAGGCATATTCAAACTTTTTTCAATTGTTTAGAATTTAAATGATTTCTTTACTGGTTGTTAAGAAAATTGAGGGAGACCGTAAACATAGGGGTCTCCATTGAAAAACAGTTTGTGCATATGACATTTCCCACCTAAACAACACACATTCACTCCATCCAGAAAAATTAAAATAACTGATTAAGTAAATAAATGAAATAGGAAAACGGGGGATAGAGGTTCAGTAACAACATGTAAGTTCAATAGAAAGTAACAATAATAATCAATGAAATAATGATTATAGTAAAAGCGAGAGAAGAAAAAAATATACAATAGAGGATGAGTCTCCTCGCTAGTAGGGTGGAAAGGGATATTATATGTTGGCGCAGTTGTGGCAGGACTCCAAAAAGGGCAATAAGTAGGTATTGGTCTATTGGGAATCCTAATGTTTGAAAAATTGAAAATCAAGAGTCATTAAGTCCGGGACGAGACCAAAACAAATGTAAGTAATTGGCCAGTGATCGTTTACATCTATTGCAAGGGTCCGGCTTGTCCGCGATTTTTTTTTTCGAGTTTTGCGTTTGTGGGATAGCGTCTGTGCAGGACCATACATTGGAGAAGTTGGTGTATGGCACAATTAGATGAAAAGTGGACAAGATTTAGTATTTAATCCCATTGCTTATCAGGAATTAGGATTTAGAGATGTTGGTCCCAGACAGACCTTAAAGAATTTAGTTATGTTGGATTGAGTTTAAAAAAAGAGATCTAACGTTTCAAGATCAGGGATTTTTCTTGTTGTGTCTAGTGATGATAAGGAGTTTAAATAAATGCAGAGTCTGAAAGTAACGAAATGAATGAAAGCAGGGGAGTCTTAATCTTTCTGAGAGGATAGTAAATGAGGGAAATACGGCATCAATATAACATTCTCATGATTCTTTAGGCCATTGTTTGACCATAATTCAAAAGCTGGAATAGTAAGAATGAGTCATTTCTGTAGACAGGGGTAAGTTTAGACGAGCAGAACAGTCCAAATAGTTTTGTGAATTGTTTCCAAATTTTTAAATTGCTCTGTGCAACTGAGTTTTGTTGTTCTTGCTTGTGTGGTAGCGTTAGTTGAGAGCACACAATTGATCATGAAGCGGATGAGGTAGAAGAAAGTTCCATGTTGGCCCGGGAGGGTTGTTTATCAGGGGGGATTTCGACATTCCAGAAAAGCAACTTGTTAATTTTGCTAACCCAGTAATACCTGCGAAAATCTGGCAAAGCTAAACCACCAAAGGACTTGTGAGGCTTAAGAGTGGTCTTCCTAATTCGACCACAATATTAAAACGTATAAATGAAATGATCATGTTACTCAAATGTTAATCTTTGTGTTATTGGTATTTATTTTTATTGCCAGATCTGAAATATGAAAATAGCCAAGCAATATCCAGTTCAGCAAGACAGCTACTTGATGATGACTCCAATCCCTCACCATGCAGAGAAGACTATAACATGACTGCCTATGTAAGTTTCTGTCTGGTTCTTACAGATACATTGTGGTAAAATATAAATGAAAAATGAATTTATTTTAGTTTTTAAAAAAAGTAAAATTTTCTATTTTATTCGGGTTTAACACCCTTGTGACTCCTCAGGAAACTTTATAATGTTATTATATTGTCTCACCTTGCAATTACCAACTTTTTTGGGGTACTCAAGACCCCATCAGAGACATCTCAGAGTGAATTTGAGGACACAGATCTACATCACCTTCAGGAAAGAGCCAGCAGACTTCTACAGATAAGGTTTGCAGAGCTGCTAATAGTTAAATTGCATCGAATCCTCCTCTAATTTAGATTATAATTGTTTTCTTTTTAACAGTCACAGTATTCTCAGCAGTGAATCACTTCCAGTCAGTTCGGACGGCGTCGGATGCTCAAACCGATCTTCTCCAGTAAACCCAAACGAGACGATAGAACGACCACTAATTAACACATCAGTAACATCAACATCGAGTAAGAAAATAATTGTATCAGTATTTCCTCACTTTGTATCTATTTTCTATGTTCTTACGACGTAAACAGTTCCTTGTGATTTGTGTTGTGGCTTTTGTTGGACTTAGCTCCAACTGCACCCGTTCAGATGTACACTGTACCATCAATAATGGGACGCCCTGAATGCCCAGAAGAGGACATCCTCACCCAGTGGCGTTTGAGAAGAAAGATGGAGCAGGCCAGTGAACGATGTCAGACTCAGCAAAATTCCAGACTTTGCACTCAGGTGTTTAGGGGTCAAGGCCCCAGTCTACTCTACTCCTCAGTTTTAGGGCACCCGTATAAGGTAAGAGTCATTTTCACATCACTATATAGATACTGAACACTCATTATTTTGCATAATTTTGGGATGTACTAGTAACCGTTTTTTCCGACTCATAACTCATAAAATCCTGCCTCTTGAGACCGAAACCGTTTAAGACGATTAAACTGCGTGTTATATTTAGAAAAGAAAAATATGCAAGAGCCAAGTATGTTTATTGTTTCTTTATATTTGTTAACGGTGACAATAAGATTACACAGCTTCTGTAAACATGTCTTCAAAGCAAACAGGAGTGGGTAACCTTTTTGATCCAAAGAACCCTAATAGCAAAATATATTTTATTTATTTATATATGTATATATATATATATATATATATATATAAATGGCAAAATTCAACAAAACCCCCAAACCCGCTCTCTAGACAAATGCTAATTCTTTAGCATTTTATTTCACTGTAGGAGGTTTGGTGATCTTATAAGATCTATGAAATTATGATAATAATGTCAGAGCTTTGTGTCCCATACCAATATAAAAAAACACTTTAAATTCGTCTCCCTCCCAAAGTTACTTAAGATTGTTGAGGCTCCTTTTGTCATTTTTGCCCTAAATAATGGTTTCAAGACAAGGTGGGAGTAACGTTCTTTTGTAAAAATGTCCCAAAATACTGCAAACAAGGATACTGTTAGGAATCAAATATATTCAATTGTATCGTTTACCAAATTGTTCGAATTAGTTATCTGACTCCATTAACCAAACAAAACTTACATTCGCCTAACAATGCATGCTCGTTTCTTTTTTGAAAAATATGGACAAGAATAGCCGACATTTTCACACGTGGGCAGATTTATTTTCTTAAAGTATTTAACTAAGTGAACTCCATTGAATTAGCCGAATTAGTGTCGAGCCTCCTCTCTCGTTCTCCCTCAATCTATCTTCTTCCGATCTTCCAACGTCTTTTCACAAGCCGGCGTGCCGGCTCCTCCCATGGGCGTGCTGACTCCTCCCTTGGGCGCGCCAGGTGCCAGCTTCACCACCTCCTCGCCGAAGGGCGTCACGATGTCTAAAAAACTCATCAGCAGAGCTTATCAGAACAACTTCTCCAAACAATGCCTGCCTTCCTGCGTCACAGAGGCTCCTCTTGCGTCAGCCCTTGTCCCAGTTCCTGCTGTTTTTTGTAAACATCATTCTCCACTAGGTTACATTGACCTCGCCCCACAGCTCAGCCAGTGAAAATCTTTTGCATTTTAATGTAATTTGTATTTGATCGTATAAAATATAAAATCCTTCAATACCAATGTATTTACTTTCAGTCCAGTCCTTGCTGGGCAAGGAGGAGTGCGCCCTGTATGTAGCTCCACCCATTCCTACTGCTCAAATTGCTCTAGGTGCTTTGCTAGAGCTTTTGGGTGTTTAAAGTTTGTTATGTAGCTTTTCATCAGAAAGTGCCTCAACAATGAACATAGATTGTTTCATGAGCTTCCATATAAATGATTATTTAGCAATTTACAGCCTAAACGGAGTCTGTTGGAGTGACACCTTGACTCTAAACTGTAGTTTGGACTGTGCCCTTTATTTACTGGAGCAAACCCTTTGAGGAGTCAATATTGTCTTTGCTTCGCACGTGTAACAATACATACAATAATTACACAAGTACTATTTTATCTATGAGCCATATGTACTTATGAAAAGAGCCATAAATGGCTCGCCAGCTACAGGTTTCCAACCACTGTCCATAAACCTAAAAGAAATGGAGTAATTTGGTCACTTTAAGTCTCTGCTGTTTGTATTCTTCCTTGTGCTCTGTAGCACTTGTTGCACTATACAACACAACACCATCTAGTGGTCGAATATGACTGTGCCCTTTACGATTGGTGGGATTTGTCACTCTATACAGCTCCTTTTATGAATTAATAGATCCGACAGAGAGCGCTAAGCCACACCCACCATAGTTACATGTGTTATTACTGACCCAACAGCAGCGTAAAATTCAATTCAATAAAAATAAAACGCTGTAGAAATAACAACTTTTTTCCTGTTCTCATCAGTCATCTTCACATTGAATTGAACGTAAGGGCACCCGCATGCCTTTATCCACTTCAAACCCTTAACCAAATTAGTTTTTGGCTGAGAAATAGAGACAAACTTCATCCCTGCCAATCATTCCGGATTACTCTGATCAACATAACAAGCACCCCCAGACAGATCGTTGAACCATCTTCGATACAAAACACCCTACTTACAAATGTTTCAGGTTACAAAGCTACTCCTACATTGAAATCAATTAGTATGTAGAGGTACCACTGTACAAGCTGGAATGTCACATGTGATACAAAGATGGACAATTTAAAATGGCAGCCACTTGCTCTCGTCGTCCTCACGTCCTGATTGGCTGAGAACAAGCGCTGTCTGAATTATTGTTGGATATGATATAATGGACAAATTTAAGAAATCCGCTTCCCTTTTGTTTGTATCATACACAGCAACAGCCAAGTATTCAGCACCCTGATCCGTCACAGGAAGCTCTATCTGTGCACCAAGAAGGCCGTGTGCATCGTCCCTTACCTACTGTCCCAATTGCCAATGCTGTCACTGACCCTTTAGTCTCACAAGCACAATCTCTTCCACATGTTTCTGCACACATGCATCTCCTTTGCGATATTCTTCCTTGTCCCTCAAAATCATCTCATGGCCCCACGTTGCAGAAAAATCCACACAACCAAGAAGAAGCCTTAGATGGAGACACCAGAATTTCTGGAAATTTAAATAAGGGTTACATGGATGAGCCTCCTCATAGACACATTCCATCCCCTGCTCCTTCTAGACATACAGATCATGGTTGTCATTCAAGACCCGAAGACGGACGTCAACCTTTCATACCTACAGAAGGTAGCAGCCCATCAACACCTTTAGAAGTAGGCCATCCTTACGGGTATACAAATGTCAAATTCTGCAATCCTTCAAAACAAGCACAAGAAGGCCATCCTTCTACACAAATGGGAGAAGGTCAGTTTCGATCTGATGGAGGTCATCACAAGAATCCCAAAATGACGAGTCAGATGGTTGAAACAGAAAAGGCCCAAGCAAAGCAAGTGGAAGATAGTGGAAAGATGCGTACAGTGATCAGAAAGCCAAAGAAATCAACAAGGTACACTTAAAAAGAGACACATGGTGTCATGACTCATGATTTTAAATCACTTTAATTGCCTAATGTGATGTGAACTTACTGCAGACGTACTCGATGTAGTGTGCAAGCTAGTGTTTTGACCTCTTCACATCACAAGCTTCCGGAAAAAAGCGAGACATGGGCAGACCCTCAGCAGCAGGATAACCGCAAAGATGCACCACCATCTCCGGTGCAACAAGCCTTACGACAGGTAATACTTTCCCAATTGTATCAACAGGGTTCTTATGGGATGGGTTCCAGCACCCCTGCGACCCTACTGAGGATAAGCGGTGCAGATAATGGATGGATGGATGGGTTCTTACGGGTGCTTGAAAAACCAAATACGGCTGTTTGGCGCTTCCTGGTGGGTACATTGGCACTTTTTCAAAAATGTTTGATAATAGAAGAATACAGTAATCCCTCGGTTATCGCGGTTAATGGGGACCAAAACCACCCGCGAAGTAGCGACACCCGTTCAAAATGCTTTTATAAAAAAAAAAAGTTTTTCTTTTTAATTATTATTATTATTATTATTATTACTATTATTATTTAGACCCGCAAAGCTCTGACCCCGCGAACGTGGTTATCATGGTTAATGGGGACCAAAACCACCAGCGAAAAGTGAAAATCCGCAAAGTAACAATGCTTAAATTTGTATTTATTTATTTATTTTTTTAAAATTTTTAAAATTTTATTATTATTATTTTTTAGACCCGCGAAGCTCTGAACCCGCGAACGTGGAACCGCGAAGTAGCGATATCCCACTGTATATGTTTTCTGTAGGACAATTACATTGTTAAAAGTTTTTCAATAAATATAAATCAGGGTTCGTATAGGTGCTTGCAATCTTTGAAAATACTTGAATTATAATATTGTGCTTTCAAGCTTTGCATAAGGTGCTTGAATTTTGGGTGAGGTGCTTGTAAATGCTTGAAATTGTTGACTTGATTCTAAGCAAGTCTGTTTAAAAGTCTGGTGGCTTCGCTTCGCGATTGCATTTTTTTTTCACTCGTGATTAACGACAACTGATTTAGTTTGTATGGCATTGTACTAGAAAGTGGCATCGCCCCCATTAAGTATCTAAGAGGACATGTGTATGCTACACCTAAACGGGGCATGACAAAATGTGTATTTGTGCAAGGATTATGAATGAATTATGAACATTTATTATTTCAGAAAAATAAGGTAACATTTCCCAGTGGTAAATTTTAACGGGAAGAACTTCCTGCGGCTGAAAATGTAAGCTATATATTATTGTCAATTTCACCAACACCTATATGGGGAGAAATTTGTCTTAAAAGTATTTACACACATAATGTTCAGATCCACCAATATTTACTCAAGATCTCAAAATTATGTTTCAATTGGTTGAGTCTTTATTAAGGGACAACAAAAAAACAACAAATTGTCAAACGGGAACAACAAAATATTTGCCAATCATACCACCAAGGGTTAGGACAAAATATCAACAATGGCAAGAGAACAAACGTACATTACAGAGCCCACTAAGACCCTTGCAGTGCATACTGTGACCAGACTAACTGTATGTAGAATAGTTTTTAACCTGTGAATACTGTTGCATTATTATAGTTGTAAACTTCCAAAGTTTCACACCACGTCCAGACACACAAAAACCTTAAAACATTGTTCAAATCTCCATAGCCTCTTAAACTGTCAAGTCATGTTTATTTGTATAACCCTTAATCACAAGGAGTCTCAAAGGGCTGCACAGACCACAGATAATTGCAAACCACAGACTATTAATACACCATCCCCTGATCTAAAACCTACATGAGGGCAAGGGAAAACATGAGGAAAATGAAGAAACCCTTAGAAAACTGTTGGACCTTTCTTGAATCTCAAACATTTTCTGTAAATTTGCGGGAAACATTTCGTGAAAAGCTTTAAATACGATTGACAAAGTCCTGAAATTTGAGCAACTGAGACTGCTGAAACAGCTTATGCGTTTGATCCAGACACTCAGCCTTGTGAATAACAAACAGTGCTTGTTTTTGTACTCTAACTAATGGTTCCTCTGCATTTTGATAAGCGTGTCCCCACAATTCCCCGCAATATGTCAAGTTTGGAAAGACCAAGGTACAGGACAAAGGATGGAGTGGTCCTTATCAAGGAAAATGAATGTACTCCCACGATTTCTAATCGCATATGTGAATCGCAGATATATTTGTGTTTTTCAATAATGGGAAATAATAATAAAACTCTATGCACCTAATTATTTAGTAATTAGTCATTTGATATGTTTTTCAGGGGATCCCTAAAAACGCAAGAAATATAAATTTAAAAATTCACAGATCTACAAAAAAATGTATAAAATACAAAACTATTTTAGCTTTTCACACACTGAACACTTTTAAAGTCATCAACAACACAAAATCCCTAAAAATGAAAAGCAATTAAATATAAATTAAAAGTATTAACTCTTCAGTGCTTTAAATAAATCCTATAATTTAGATAAACAACTATTTAAAATCTATTCTAACCAATTAAGACATACATCTTCTGAAAAACGCGCAAAAATATAAATGAAAACATGTAAAACAAAAAGAAAAAATGAGCAGTCTCTAAGATTTAAAGATTGAATGCACTCTGCTTTGGAACAATCAATATAATTACAATTAATCCAGATTTGGCTAATTTTTCTACTTTCTATACATACAGTACTTTATTTCTTTTTTTTTGTCTTCTGTCTTGAACTCATTGATTACCCAACACCTTTCCTTGTCTCTCAACAAGTGTGACGAAGCCAAGATGCGGGGCATAATGGCAGAATTCATGTCAATTTATACAGCCCGTTGAAGTAGGTCAGATATAGGAACAGCATAAAATAGCACAAAGTATGTGTTGGCAGCGGCATTAGCTCAAGAGAGAGTAGAGCGCTCGCCTTGGAATCAAGAGATTGCAGATTCGAATCCCGGCTCCTCTGTGTAATAGGTCGAAGTGTCCTTGGGTAAGACACTGAATCCCTAATGACCCCAATAAGCAGGTCAGCGCCTTGCATGGCCGCTATTGGTGTGTGAGTGTGTGTGTGTGTGAATGGGTAAGTGTGAAGCACATTGTTCAGCGCTTTGGGAGATCTTCATTGACTTGAAAAGCGCTAATTAAATGCAGATCATTTACCATTTATCTGAGTCATCAGATAAAAAGAAAAACGTTCTTTTATCGGCACTGGATTTCTCTCTTTGAAGGTACTGGAAAAATGGAAAAACTGGGCTTCAAAGTGCTTGAGAGGTGCTCACATTTGCCCATGAAAAAATGTGTACAAGTCATTTGTTTCCCAGCAGAGGAGTTAGCAACCCGCTTGTGAATTCCCCTCACAGACTCAACTGAGCATGAGCCATTTGTAAACAAGCAAACCTTTTAGTCACAGCTGCTATGTATGGCACCTCCTGTCTTTACCGTTTTTTTAAAGGCTATTCTTGGTTATGTGTGTTGTTTTAAAATTAGATTTAACATATCACAATCCAAACAAATTGTTGAAATATTCTGTCACCGTCAGCCCATTCGGTTTTAAAACTGCAATATGAGTACTCCTCTTTCCAAGTATTCGCTTCTGTTGTCATATAACCCTGCTCGTTTAACCGTCATTTGTTTAATTTGGAATTATTTATTATTTTAGTGTGTTTTTTTTTCTTTCTTATCTCTATTTTTATTTTTTAACTGGAGTTTTTGCAGTGTTATTTTAGCTCAACACTGAGAAAACCGATAGCTTAAATTGAGGGAAAATAAATAACTACTGAATAATAAAATAGAAACTACTTAGTAAAATAATAAAAGTAATTTCTACTTGCAAAGGTGATTGTTTTTCATTTTACTGTATGAATTTTTCCCCAAATTTAACTTTTTCTGGTGACTCTATATGACTTTGAATGTTTTTGTTATTGTTATTTTATCACCTCAAAATGATTGATGTTTAAAGAAAGTTGTTATTTTGCGCCTACTAGTGGTTTATAAAAACAGAAATGATTAAAAACAAAGCATATTGATTTGAATAATAAGCGAAAATACTCATCGGTCCAGAAATGTGTATCTTACATCACATGAGGCTCACTTAGAGGGAGATGACACGATTGTCTGCAATCTTGCTGCTACGGGTAAGCCCAAAAACAGGAAACCTTGTGAAAGGCTGGACACCCCAAAATGAGGGGAAAAGTGGAGCGGTTTAATCACTTTGTGTGTCTGTAGTTTGTATTCTTCCCTGTAGCACTCGTTTTCAGTTGCACTACACCGGGGGTCTCCAACATGGTGCCCCTGAGTGGACTGCGGACTGGTTTTGAAAATAGCTCACTATGATGGGTCATTGTAATTTGTTAGGAAATTTGAATTCTAACTCGTATCCTTGATATGATCAGTTCTTTAAAACAATGTGTTAGTGGTTTACCGTGCCTATTTTATTCTACTTTTAATAATTAGAACCTGGTAATAACAATACAATTGCAACAACAATAATAACATAAGTGGCTATTTTGAAAATACATATCTTTTCGTACTAAATAGTAACAAAAAAAAGCGTTCTCAGGTTCAAAAAGGTTGGTGACCTCTGCACTGCACAATATAGCGACATCTTGTAGTCAAATATTACAAACTGTCCCTTCAAAGATAACTTTGTGCTAAAAAATGTATTTTATGAGCAATGTATTTTTAGGTGAATTGGATGTTACATAAAACATCTCGTACCTTACCTTCTGTTGGGAAAATTGAGTTTTTTACAGGGTCCGTACGCTTGATTCAAATCTAGGAAAATGCCTGATTTTAATGTTGTATTTTCAAGGTAAGAAAAAAATGCTGGAATTTTGAAGTGGTTGATCATCCTTAAAATTCTTGCCATGTTTCTCGGCAGTCTGATTCAACAAGCCTTGCATTACATAGAGAATAATAAGAAATAATAAAACAATAAAGACTGCTTAAAAATGATCCTGACCAGGAAGCTGCGTTGTCTATGAAGCCTTATCACCCCCTACAGGTGTACAGGTATTAGGACAGGTACTGTACATCAGCTGGTCCATGTCAGTAAAATGGACGATAAAAGTGGCTTAGATGACAAGTTCATATTTGAGAGTTTGTAAAGTGATATCCCATTATGCAATTTACAATGAAGAATCTGGCATGAACCAATCAATAGCTCTACAGTTTGTCGTCATCGAGTGCTGTCCGTGATAAAAATTATATGAAAATCTGATACAACGTGAACCAAACAGAAACGGCAGCAAACACTAACAAAATGGAGCATAGAAATTCACTTTCATTTCCTGTGCTCGATTCAGCTGCCGGTTTAATGTTTGGCTATGGATGTATCAAATTCTCTGGTTCTTTTTTCTACAGGCAGAACTCAGTCACCTGAAACAACACGGCCATTGATTCATTCACACTATATTTCCTCTTTTAATGCTACTAGAGAAATTGAAAAATTGGCCTTGACCGTGCTTAAAAGGTGCTTGGATTTGACCATTAAAAGGGTGTACGAGCCCTGGCGTTGTCATGAACAGTAAATCCACCTAATAAACTCTTGAAGGGTTGCTAATGTGCTAAGTCGTAGTGCGATGGCTATCCTGGCTAAACTTGCTTTTTTAATCATCATGGTTGAAGTATCACATATAAATGCAATAACAAATAAGAACCATCATATTAGTGGGATTTGTAAGGAAATCATTGTCCTGCATTAACCAGAGTGGGTTGTATTTCAATGCGCTAGGCTGTTTCGGAGGTCCTGTTCCCACCGGAGGGTCGTTCTCCACAAGATGCAGCTGTCCCGATACCTAAACAATCCTCAATTCCTCCTTGCAATGCGAACACCTCGCTGGAAGTCGTAACTCAGCTGCTGCAAGAAGCTGAAGGTGAGCAAAAAAGTTGGCACAAGCCACTCAACCTTTTATCCTGTTTGTAATAGCAGGCTTTGTGCGGGTGTTTGAAATCCTTGAAAATTAAAACATTTAATGTTGAGTTTTCAAGGTGAGGAAACTGCTTGAAATTGTTGCCATTTCCATGTTTCTTAGCAGTCTGAATCTACTAACCAAAAATTAAAAACATTTTTTTTTAAAGTGCGTGTCATTATCAGCATTGTCATTTGAAGCATCACCGCCCCCTATTGCTTGCACCCGAGAGGACGGCTCTTTAGAAAACGAAATCTTTTGGCTCGGCCCACTGAGAATAGCTGGCTGTTTCAGCTTCCAAACGGCTCCACAGAATTTCTTTTTGTATTTCTCTTCCTTTTTTATTTTTTATTTTATTTTTTTATGTTATCAATAGGTGGGCACGGCAACTGGTCGGCTAACGCCAGCCCTACAGTGCATGGGTTCAGGGTTCAATTCCAGCTACTGCAGCCACTTCTTTTTAATGATCAAAGAAAAAAAAATCTAACATTATTTTGATCTCCACTGGATTTCTTTCTTTTAAGGTACTGTAATTATTCGAAAAATTTGTCTTGAAAGTGCTTGAAAAGTTCTTGAATTTGGCCATAAAAAGGTGTACAAACCCTGTATAAATGAAAGAAATAGTACAAATCTTATAGCTGAAAACTTTAATCAGAACAATACATTGTATAGCGTGACATGTTTGAATGTAACAACACACTTTAAATTTCCATAATTTGCTGTTGTCAGATTCAGATGAGAAAGAATATGAAGATGACCCCTTGCTACGAGTCCTTCGTACACAAAGAAAACGGGTTAAGGAGCAAATCTGGTAAACTCGCAGACATATTTCCTATTTCACCTATTCACATTTTTTTGGGGCCTAAATTGATATTTTCTGTTTATTCTGTCACTGTTTTGTTTCAAATGTAACCTGCTGTATTTATTCCTTTCAGCCAAGTGGACTTCAAATTGCACCAGTTCCTGAATAAGTAAAATCTTACCCAAACAGAAAGCAATAACCTATGACACGTTTTACATTTTGATTTTGTATGTAATTTATTGACACTTATGGAAGTAATATAATACAATAAAACATTTTAATCACATATTTGCTTCCTTAACTGAAAACAATATTTGTGTTTTGTATAGCTGCAACTAACAACTGTTTCAGGGGTGTGCAAACTTTGTAGAAAGCGGGCCCGGTTTGGTTAGCTGAACATGTGTGAGGGCGGACTATTCAGGCTGGCATTCTTTGAACAGTCTTTAATAAACTCACCCTCCCGGAAAGGTTTGCAGTGCTTGGCGATCAGCTCACCTTTGTAGTATTTTCATTTGACTTGCAGGATCTTGTAAAAAAGTGCTGCTGTGCCGTTATAACAGCTTCCAGTTGCTTCACCTTTTCAAAGCGTTTGTTTCCAGTTAGTTTTTGTCGTCAGCTTTTCGTCTAGCTGTTATATTCTTTAAAAACAGCAACAGTCTCAGCAAATTAGGAAAATGCAGTTGATAAGGTTAACATTACTGGCGGGCCACATATTTTTACCATATTTGCAGGGCACACCATGTTAAAAGGCGCAGTTTCCATAGCTGGTTTTATTTTCTGTATTTTAACACATACACTGCACGATAGGTTGCGGGTGACCTCTGCTCCACCTTAGAACAACACAGACAAGCGTACAAGTGTGCGTATTTAAGAATATAGCTGGAGCAAAACTGAGTTCGGTTGTGATGTATTTAAGTATCAATTACACACGGAAAAAAACCTGGTTGGAGTTTGCTTTTTCAGATTCCTCCACTTGCGAACCATCAATCATTAATCTTCAGTTCTGTTGCGGCTTCTCGGTTTTCATGTTTCCTGCTTAGCATAGAAATCAACAGACCATGGCGGACGAAAACACGGAAAGCATTCAAGGAGGGAAAGCGAGGTTTTGGATTTCATTCATATTTGGGCTAACAACTCTGTTCAACCTCCGGTAGCACAATAATTTTCAAATTGCTAGATACGCCACAGGGTTAGCAGCCATGAGGATTTTCACAAACAATTGGCACGTGTCCTCTTCTGCTAAGGTGGGACATTTGTGGTGTTCACACGGGATAAGTGTAAAAGTCACAGGAGATCGCATAGAAGTTGCATTTAGCTGGAACTATCTCACAAAAACATGGAATTTAACCCCAAAATTAGAATTGAGCATTTAGCTCTGCAGTGTGAACTTAGCCTTATATACACGCCCACACTTCACCCTTTAGCAGCATCATGGTGTCCTCAGCTACCTCTGCTGCTTTACATGAGACACAGGACGCACCACACTATAGGGCGCGCCACCGCACTATTCAAAGAAAATCTGACACTTTTATCTGAGCCTTATGGTCATGAAAATACAGTGATTTTATGACAGAGGCTGTGGGCTTGTAAAAATGTGATCACGGGCTGTAACTGGCCTCTGGGCTGGACTTTGGACATGCCTGGACTACTTGAATAGTGGACTATTTACAATACACTGTATTGTGGACGTGATATTTACATATTGTGCATTTTTGAAAAATAATTGTTAATGGTTGTTGTGCAAAGGCATTATTTACAAAAATCACAACAAAACAAAATAAAACTTTATGGGAATGGTTGAGACTTGGGCTCCTCCTTTTGCATCATTGGTGCAGATACGATCAAAACACCATCCGGAGAAACGGCGGATTCCAAAGCCATGGTGTCTACTCCTTTGGGGATTCGATAGCGGCGGTTAAATTGCCGTGTTGTCATTCTGGGGCTATCTTTCTATTAAAACAAAAGGGAATTATACAGTTACTTATATGGCCAGATTATCACACAATACACTGCGACCAGGCATACACAACACCAACCTTTTTTTCTTCATGCCTCCCTTGTACCTCAACAAATTCTCCCATCACTTTGACTTGGAGATCTTTGGGGTTGAAACTTTTTACATCCACTTGAATTATAAATCCGTTATCGTCACAAATTGCCTGCAAACATAAGGTCATTTGCAAGGTTATACTGTTTACAACTGTGGTCTCTAACACAATATTTTACTTGCTGATGCAATCTTCTGCCTAAAATCATCATTGCAACTCCTTGTGTCGCGCGTGCAAGTATGTACAATTCTTAGACGCGACTCGAACAAACCAGTTGTCATGATTGCCGATTCAGAGCACCTGCGACTGCTTAATTGGCGCCAACAGCCTGGAGAGCTGATTGGCTGATGTACTCCTTTTAAACCCCCGGCTTTCAAGAGATCCCTGTCAGATCGTTATGCGAACCGTTGCTCCCAAGATGGCAAGCTCTCACGATTAGACTCTGTTCTTGCTCTGTTTTCTCTGCCTGTTACCCGTTGCCAACCTGTTTACAGACCTGACTCTGCCCCGTTCTGCCTTCCCGTTATTCGACCTGTTTTGCCCCGCTACCTGCTTGACTCCTGTTGCCGACCTTGCTTCCAAACTTGACACTGCCCTTGCTCTCCAGTCCCGGCTAACAACTTGCATTCCCTGCCTGTCTTCGAACCTCCTCGCTCGATACGGAAGTGCCACTTCCACGTCTCCTGCTACCCTTGTCCGTCAACCATCGGATCGTGGAAGCAAGTCCTGCTCTCCCCTCTTTATTAATAAAAACTAAGAAAACAAGCGCTATTGGGTCCTGTGTCTGTTTCTGGTCCGTGACACCCGTCCTTTTTCAACTTTTTGGGGGGTTTGGGTTGGCATTTGGATGTATTCCTTTTCTTACTTTCATAATTTATATCGTAGATTAAAAGAAAAGCAAGCATGAGAATTCACTTTACTATACCTCCAATCATTTTATCTTGTGAGATGTAAAAAAACAATTTCAAACGATTAAAAGTTTTCTTCCGTAGATGATGTTAGGTTGATTTCCTCTTTCTTTCTTAAGATGAATTTGTTTCTACTAAGTTTAAAAAAAAAAAGAATACCGAAACAATGGCGAATAAAATATTTGCTTTGTAAAATAAGAAATGTGATGTTCGAAAAACAAATTACCAGTGGAGTAACATTTAAAAGTAGTGTTTAAAAGGGCAGTTTTAAAAACTTTTTTTTATGTTTAAAAAAAATATTTTCTATACATGACGTTAAGTAATTGTTCCATTTCTTTCTTATGAGAATTATTTTCTACTGAGATTTGAAATATAACACCCCAAATTACCTTAACCAGAGTTGGGCAAACTACAGCCCAAGGGCCACATGCGTCCCCAGGATTTCTCACCTGGTCTGCCAAACGAAAATGTTCAAAATATCATGACTATATATATCATAGGAAATAAAATACTACTTAAAATTATTTTTTTGTGCCAACTTGGTGTTTACGACAAGAATACGACTACAAAAAAATACTACAAAATTACTAAACTCAAAACTAAATATCAAAATTAGTGCTATGATTTTTATTTTATTCTGAAAAGAAAAAAATACTACTAGAGTAATGATATGATACAAAAATACTGTTCAACCACAGAAAATACTATGAAAAATACTACGATGAAAATACTACAAAAAATTACCGCAAAAATGCTACACAATACTACTATGAAAACACTTAATTCTTTTGCAGAAATACTACAAAAATAACACTACTGTAATAAAAAAAAGACCACAAAAGAAATATCACAAGACAAATACTTCTAAAAAGGACTATAGTAATATTACAAATATACAAGAATCCGACAGCGTAAATACTGCAAAAATGCTACAAAATTACGACAGTAATTCGCTTAAAATGGGACTAAATATATTATTTTGCTCAGCTTGTGAGCTTTTCAGGAGGTATTTGATGTATCTACTTAAAAACAAGTATAAAGAAATGTAACATGTAGATATCTGCATGTAGATTCATAAATGAAAAAATTGGATAGGTCTCCAGGATGAGCCTCTTGGACAATTTTCTTTAACACAATGAGGCCCCCAAATCCAAATAATTGCCCACCTAAATAATAGCAAATTTGATTTTTCTTTTTTGGGGGGGAAAAAAATACAAAAATGTCGTAAAATAAGAAAAGTAATATTACATGTCCCTTTTTTTTACAAGGGGAGTATGATTTTTATTATAGTTATAAGAGCACAGATTAAAAAAAGAATCATTCTTAAGTGTCAACAAATATCTAAGGGAAATGATAGTTTGAATGTGCCTTTGTATGATTTTATCCTCAAAAGTACCTTAGCGAAGCCAAAGATTATATCCAGGTGCTGTTTGTATTCTTGCAACAATTGTATCCTCTAGGGGCCCGCTAACTATTAATCAAGATGACCTTCACTTTTGTGCCAGGAAGCCTGCTCAAGAGCTTGCCTCCCTTCCTACATTCCTTTATTCCTACAGAGACGCATTGTACCTTTTGTGTAACAAAGTATCCCTTTTCATTTTGCTCATTTATTGTGCTCGCAAGCTAATTAACGACCAGCATTATTCACTTCATTCAAACATAGGTTTTCTGTCTTAACCAATCAGATTTGTTTCATATATTCATGTGATCTCGCTTAAACCAATCAGACGTGTTGTTTTATGTCCGCGTTCCCAAATAAATCAGTCTCTAGCCATCGATGGAATGGCTGTCAAAAACCTAATTTCCAATCCATAGTGTGTTCTTTTCTTTATCCTATTACAATCTCAAGTTTTAACCTTGACAATATCTTCTATAGATTATGGTAGGTTGTTTTCCTATTTCTTCCTTAAAACAATTTAAAAAATACCTAAACAACAACAAATTAGAAAGCTTTGGTTGGATAGTTTTGTTCGTTTGACTAGAAAAAGAAGATAAAACCGGTAAAATAAGATAAATATTATTTAAAACCATAATTTTCTACCAATGAAGTAAAACTTTTTTAGTAATGTTCGAGAGCAAAAATATTTTAATGCTTTCTGTATATACAAATGTTAAATTGCAGTATTGATGTACTCTTTAAAATATTTCAAAATGCATGTGGTGATCATCTTTAAAGTCTGCATAGATTTAGAGCTGGGGTCTGCAACAAGCGGCTCTCTGGCGCTTCCTAGTGGTTCCCTTGCGCTTTTTCAAACAATCTTTGTTATTGGAAAATGATATACTGTAGTTTCTGTTTTAGGAAAAACATGACACAACCATTCTTAACTTTTTCTAAAAAAATCATATCAGGGTTCGTTCGGGTGCTTGCAATCCTTGAAAATGCTTGAATTTTACTATTGTGTTTTCAAGAATTGAAAAGTGCTCGGATTTTGGGTGAAGTGCTTGTAAATGCTTGAAATTGTTGCCATGTTTCTCAAAAAGTCTGCTTAAAATTACAGACATTCATGGCCTTGCCATTGCATTTCCTCCTCCATACACATGGATCTGTTTCTTAAGCATATCATATATTATTTTCATATTGGGTATGTTTATCATATTTAAAGATTTTACCCCCCAAAAAAAACATTTACACAACATACACATAAACTGAAAGGTTTCGCCCTTCTTTTTTGTTGTGTATGATAAGTCAAAATGTAACATGATCTGTGTGACCTGTGATTGGCTGGCAGCCAATTCAGGGTGCCCACTGCCCGAAGACAGCTGGGGTGGACTCCAGCACCCTCGTGACCCTACTGAAGATAAGCGGTGCAGATAATGGATGGATGGATTATACTTGTGTGAAACACATTCATACATATATTTGAATGCAGTTTTCTTATTGTTTTATATCATAAAATATTCTGTTGTTTTGTTTTGCTGTTTGGTGGAAATTAAGATGTCTTTAAATCCGATTAATCAACTAATTGAAAAAATAACTGACTGAATTGTGAAAATAATCGGGATTTACTCAAGATCTAAAAAATAAAAAATCATATATATGCCTGGATAAATGCTCATGCAAGATTATAAAACAAAACAATATTCTTACTAACTGAAATTGACATGAGGAATATTATCATTAAGGATTTTTCTCACTTATACTGTATTTGTAACAGCAGTCAATCCAACTTGTACTACAATCATCCATCCATTATCTGCACCACTTATCCTTAGTAGGGTTGTGGGAGTACTGGAGCCCATCCCAAGCATCTTCAGGCAGTGGGCAGGAGACACCCTGAACTGGTTGCCAGCCAGTTGGAGGGAACACCGACACGGACAACTCCCTCGTTCATTCATACCTAGGGACAATTTGAACCAGCCAATTAACCTGCCATGCATATATTTGGAATGTGGGAGGAAACCGGAGTGCCTGGAGAATACCCACGCAGGCACGGGGAGAACATGCAAACTCCGCACAGGAAGGCTGGTAGCTGGATTTGATCCCATGACCTCAGAACTGTGCCGAGGACTTGCTTACTACTCAGCTGGTGTGCCCCACTTACTACAATCAGAGAAATGTATTTAAAATCAATTATTCCTGCATACATATCAGCGTGTCCCAGAGGGCAGTTTATCATACAAGAAAATTTCATGAAAATAATTATAAGCCCACAAAATATACCGGTTTATGTCACTAGGATGCAAATGGCACCGCAAAGCAGGAATGACCCTTTATCCTGATTAATTATGTTCTCCAACTATGTCAAACCCAATTAAGGAAATAAACCGAATTACCTCTGCAGCAGTGGTGGTAGTATTAATCTCCGGAATGATCAGCTGGGGTGTCCAACTATATTGTCCGTAAGTCTCGTGGAGACGGGGGAAAAGTGGCGGTAAGACCTTCTCCCATTGGATGCCGTCCACTGGTAGCGTGTTTGGTGGGATGAAATCCATGTCCAGTCTGATGGGGAGAAAAATACATTGTACAATAAAACCTTGTAGGTGTAGGATGTTGAGAGTGGAAATATTAGGTGTTTTTCACCCAGAGTGCTGCAGGAAATTGCTCGATTTTACCTTCGCAATTCAAAAACACACCATTGTTTTTTTTTTTCAAGTGATCAACCATATAACTGTCACTTTCATATCAATAAGTGGGAACACATTCCATTTTTTAATTTTATACACTAATTACCTGCACAGGAGGTACCACATGACACTTAATTAATTTAACTAGCTTTTTTTAATGACGCTGTTTAAGATCGCCAGGGAAAAAAATAATCAAATGAATAAAATAAAGGATGTTGCACGCATTTTTAATCATTCATTTTTCACAAAAAAAAATGTTTTGGTCATCTTATGTATTTGTTATTTTTCTTTAAAAAAGACATGAAAAACAGGTTAAAAATCTAATAAAACCCCATATTACAGCCAAATTTTTAACCAAAATGATTAACCTGTATTACTTCCTCAGTCACGGTGACCACTAACGATAATAAATATTTTAAAATGTCAGTTTAACCTTTAAAAATCAAAATAAAGTGTGCCACGAGATTTTTTGTAATAGAGAAAAAAAGTGCCTCGGTTCGGTAAAGGTTGATAAACATTGCTATAACCTACCTTCTGTGCTGTGTTGTTGCTGTGTGACTCTGAGCTGCTGAGCACAGAGGGGTTATATACCGGAGTCAGGGTTGGGAGGGTTTACTTTGAAAGGTCATCCGATACAGCTACTAGTTCCCTGTCGAAAATACCATAATATTGCAGTAATGTAACTTGATTACTTTTGGAGTACTCCAATACCAAATTTGCTAATAAAACACAAAATAAACATAATGGTAAATAGTCTGCATTTATATAGTGCTTTTCAAGTCAATGAAGACCTCCCAAAGCGCTTTACAATGTGCTTCACACTTATAAGGTAAGGTAGTTACTTTTTAACCATATGACAGACAAGAAATACTATAGTTCACTTTAAAAGAACATTAAAACCCCGAATTGTTTTCAACATAGTGTTCACTTTAAAAATTTCCAACAAACTCTGGGCTGTCGACAAATGCATTAAGGTAGCGCAATAGTCATGCTGTCACTTAATACGATTTAATCCTATTTTATGAGTTTTTACTATTTCTGTACAATTGTATTGAAATGAAATGATCTGCATTTATATAGCTCTTTTCAAGTCAATGACTTCCCAAAGCGCTTTACAGTGTGCTTCACATTTCCCATGTAAGGCGCTAACCTGCTTATTGGAGGTATTAGGGGTTCAGTGTCTTACCCAAGGACACTTTGACATGTAACACGGACGAGCCGGGATTCGAACTGGGATCCCTTGATCCCAAGACGAGCGCTCTACCTCCTGAGCTACTGCCGCCCCAAAAATGAATGTTTTACATTCTACATGTTTTTTTTTTGCCCACCCTAAGTTGGTTTATTTCTTTAAACATGGTTTTCTTTGGCCATTGGTTTCCAAATATTGTAAGTGACGTGAGATTTTGCGGGCACCATGGTTCAGTTTTGTAAATACTGGCGCAGGATTTGGACATAGCGGTATACAAAAATTGGGAGTGGGTTTTATAACGGTGTCTGTGCAGCCCTTTGAGATTTTCTGTGATCAAGGGCAATACAAATAAAAAAATAGTTGACTTGACTTGACCAGGTTCAAATTTTACTTGATTGAAGTGAGGATGCCAAACCTCTTGACAATATTCAGATTTACTAGGCAAAGTAAAACATTATCTTAATATAACAATACAGTGATTGTATAGTTATTTTGAACTCCAATTAACTGCAAAATTTAAAAAAGACATTTATATTTACTAAATGTCCCTGAATGCATCACTAGCCAGCAACTGCGCTGCCCTCACGAAACTGAAAATGAGTGCTACATTGAAGGACACATAAAATACAGACACTAAGAGAAGTTATTTTACCTGCAACACATTTTGACAAACATGCAGTGCTGGATAAGTTTGCTGTCCGTACAATCTGTGCAAGGGGCATTACAGTATTTGAAATTATGATATACACAATTAGTCTATTGGCCCATTTTGTATACGGAATTATATAAAATTGTAATCCTGCAAAGTAATCCTTATTTCAACTTAATATATATGCCATTAGACTACATTATTTTTCTTTGATTAAGGGAATACATTTACCGTTTGTTTTGTACTATAAGTCGCAGTTTTTTTATACTTTGGCCTGGGGTGCAACTTATACTTCGGTGAGACTTACATGTGATATTATCAACACATTATTATATCATTGAGCTTTACATTTTTATAACCGGTACTGGATATTACTTCACGTGTTATTTTCACACTAAACCACAAGAGGGAGCTCTAGGCCTGTGTTGATGGTTTCAACCGTGACTGCTACGTAAAACCGTAACGACGAATCGGCTTATGGTCTTCCTCCCGAGTTGGAGAAGTTGTTTACTGGTAAAAGTGACACCGAGGATGAATGCTTTGTTGGTTTTCATGATTTGGAATGAAGGTGATAGTTAGGTAAGCATGTTCTTCATGCTAGAGTTATCTGAATACATCTTAATATGTTACATCCAAACCGACGTGCGTTTCTAAGAAATGCACGTAAGTGTAATGATAGTATACTGTGTTCTCCATTCATTTTTATTGTAAACTGCCTTTCAAGATGACATCTATGTTTTTGCTGTTGGATTTTATCAAATAAATTTCCTCCAAAATGCAAATTATACTCTGAGTGCAACTTATACATGTTGTTGCACTCTTAATGATGCATTTTTTGGCTGGTGCGACTTATACTTCAAGTGACTTCGAGTCCGGAAAATACCATACATTTGTTCAGTGTCCTCATTACGTAACGCCGTTACATGTATTCCGTGACTCCCCAACACTGACCGGAGTTGCATAATGGGTCGAGAATTCATGGGGACACCTTGCTTCTGTTATATCGCAGGCACGCGTACCCTTGGGATCTTTTTCGTGCACCAGGACAGTTTGTTTTGGGACCTGACCAGCTGTCATAGGCTTCGTCGAATATTCACGGGATTGTTACGTATTTAGATTGTCTCTATCTGTTGTTTGAAACGGGTGAGCAAACTACAGCCCGCGGGCCCCATGTGGCTCGGCAGGCTTTTTAATCAGGCCCTCCGAACGTAAATGGTCAAAATATAATGACAATATATATGAATATATAATAGACAATAAAAAAAGCTTGATGTCAACCTTCTGCCCATTGTCTCTTTGTGTGTAAATACATGTAGAGTACTAAAAAAATTACTGTATTACTACAAAACTATATATCAAATTTGTTGTTAAAAACAGGGACCTAATATAGTATTTCGATTTCTTTTTGAAGATAAAATATCTATGTATTAACACAACAAAATTACTTTTAATAATCTAATAATACACAAAAACACTACAACAGAAATATTACATCAAAAATAATACAAAAATATGAAGGAAATACTAAGAAAAAAAATTACTATGAAAATAATTCAACAGAAAAACTATAAAATATCACTACAGTAATAGTATAATACAAAAATACTACTACAGATATAATACGACAGTAATACAACTACAATACTCCTGTGGAAATATTACAAAAATACTACAAAAAAACAACAGCAATAATACAAAAGAGCACTACGAAAATACCCCAAAATATATCTAAAGTGATACTCCAAAAATACTACTTTGTAAAGACAACAAACATACTACAAGAACAAAACAGAAATACAACAAAAATACAACTTCAGTAATATTACAGAATACAACTAAATACTACTGTGGACATACTTCTACAGAAATACTTTAAAAATAACACTACAGTAACACTGTAATCTAAAAATACTACACAGAAATACTGCTAATATACAACTGTGATGATACTCCAAAATTACTATTGTGGATATTTTTTCATGAAACTAATCTGTTTATACAGAAATATAACATGTAGATGTCTACATGTATATTAAAAATAAAAAAATAAATTGGATAGGGCTCCAAGATGGGCCCCTTTGGCCAAATGTTTTAACCCAATGCGGCCCCCAACCCAAAATAGTTGCCCAACCCTACTTTAAAAGGTAGATAATGACACTGTTGTCATCGACAGCTATGGCTAAGTCATCAAACGTGCGCTGTATGTTGCTTTAACAAATGGCCTTGTCTAAAAATAAGTTGGGAATCTGTTGTGACTAATAAGACAAAGAGAGACAGTGACAGACAGCAAGGGCGCTTCAAACGCATGCCACTACATGAGAGCTGCCAGTAAGTTTGCCTATTCAATTAGGTCAATGTAGCAAGTCAAAACATTCTTTGATAATTATTAAAAATCCCACCTTATTATTAGAATTTAAAACTGGCTTATGGAGTTTTAATGTATTTAGGCGACTGACATTTTGGACAACTCATCATTGGTAACGGATGTTACAAAATGTTAAATGAATTGAATTGACTTTATTGTCATTGATATCAATGTTGAGGAACATTGTATGCAACGTAAACATGTAATAAGAACTCTGAAGAGAAAAAAAGATATAAGACTATCATGGTGAAAGGCAGAAAAAAAATATTTACAATGTAGCTTAGAGCAGGGCTACCCAAACTTTCCAGAAAGTGGGTCAGATTTAGTAAGCTGAAAACGTGTGAGGGGTGACTTTTCAGCCTAGCATTCTTTCAACAGTTTTTAATTAATTCACCCGCCGCGAAAGGTTTGCGCTGCTTAGCGTCACGACCTCGTAGCTCACCTTTGTAGCATTTTTATTGTTAAAATAGCTTTCAGTTGCTTCACCTTTTCACAGCATTTGTTCCCAGTTAGCTTTTTGTAGTACGCATGTTTTGTCCAGCAGTTATATTCTTTAAAAACAACCACAGTCTCTTGGCAAATTAGGCAGATGCAGTTGTTTCGGATATCAGTGAAAAAATACTAAAATTTCTGCTTGTCCTGGAAGCAGCAACCCTCACAGTCAACTTTTTTTTTAAATTTACAGTCGCCATGGCGTAAATAAGGTGAGCTAAGGCAAAGGCAAGGTGGCCAAAGGGGTACTGCCATTGCCTGATGTTATGGTGATTTTTTTTTTGGGACAACTTTATTTTATGCGCATGGTCAACATTACTGGCGGGCCACATATTAATCATTTTATGACAGATTTGTCTGGACGGTAAAAAATTGATCACACGCCGTAACTGGCCCATGGGCCCGCGGGCCGGACTTTAGTCATGCCTGGTTTAGAGACTGGCCTAGGTCATAATAATACAGCCTTATCCTCCTGATTACAAGGGAAAAAAATGATGCCCTGTCACATTTATTTTGAAATTCCCCTATGTGAAGTAATTGAGATCGTGCATAAGACATTTTTTATCTTTTTTATTTTCGTTTTCAGGACCTAATACAGGGGAAACAGAACTTCACAGTGAGTCCGACAAAGTGTTCAACACAGACATAACTGTCCGTGATTGTTTTACTTTTGTTTATACTTATTTAGTATGGTGCTTCAAAAACCAATTCCCTTTCTCAGAAATACAATAAAATATGTTACACTTGGAGCACATAACATGTGTTTTACTGTTACAGACGGAATGGCGACACTTTGATGCATGTGTGTTCATTCACCATCTCTAGAAGATGCACAGAACCATTGTGCCTCAGAGCTGCATCTGGCTGGGCTCAAGCAATTAACCCTTCACCATGGAGCAATTTGTAGTCAAGGAGTTTGTGTTGTTTCTTTCCAGGCACTGGCAGTCACTCTTATACTGAACCATGAGTCGGTGATTACCAGGTAAGAAAAGTGGAAAACTGCACGCACTGCCCATTTTTAGTGCGCTAGAATATCCTGCAGAAGCACACCATTTGATTGACCAAGTCCACACCACCCATGTTGGTGTTTTACTGCGGAATTGCCAGTGGCATTGACCCTTGGACAAATCCTTTCTCTATTTTGGACTATCTTCTGCGAGTGTCCTGAGGTTTAAACCCTTAAGAAGATGATGCCGTGACCACTGGCTTGTTGTCCAACCATTTTATGACAGGAAGTTCAAGTGTACTTTGTCTCACCACAAATTCTGCAGACCCTCTTTTTTTGGAATAGCTCTCCGTCCATGATTCGTTGAACCTTTGGTTCCAGTTGCTGTCATTCCTTTTTTCATCAGAGTGTCAAGGAGGCTGTTGTAAAACACCTGTCAAAGAACAGGTGGGTGCTTTAGGACAGACTCTCTGTTGATGAACAGCTTGTTTCTCCGATGCCCTATCCTTTCTGTAGCTGTGAAAGTCATCTTGCCTTGGTAGACCACAAATCCATACTAGACCAGTTAGTGCAACCAAGACAAATACCTTTAATCCTGTTAGGTTTGGTTTTCCCGATACAGACTTGGCTTTGGGGGTTGGAATTGAGGGGCTTGGTCACCTTGTGACTAAAAAAATGGGAAATGTAGTTAAAGTAGTAAAAAAAATCATAGTTTAAGGTTAAATTTTCTTGTTTGAAAATGCTGTTCACAGAGTGCTGTATCAAGGCACCCAAAGTGGAAAGTTTGTAGGAAGAAAATGAAAACGTGTGAGGGGCTGACTATTCCAGTTCTTGGGGGACCTGAGGAAGCAGCGGACTGAGTCTGGATAGAAGCATCCAGAGCCACTGTGGTAAAAAATACGTGATTATTAAAAAACACAATATAGATATAAATAATAAAACTAGTCAAAAATACATGTACCATTTTTGCTGTAGTTGACTGAAAAATGATTTATGGAGTTTACCATAGAATTCTGAAAGAGAACGTCCAGCCATCAGTTCTGTCATGAATCCGGAACAGGAGGAGAACCCAAATGCGTGATGTTTCTCACACAAAATTTTATTTTACGGGAAATGGGGCAGTCATACACGTTAGGCAGCAGCCTGGCGTGGAATTACAGGAACCCAGAAGCCGACGAGATTGATACCAATTCCCCGAGCAGATATTGGACAGCTGGGGTCGATACTGGACAGGACGGGACAGACAAGATTGATATCAAAACAGGATATCGAAATTAAACAGCACAAACTAGACAGGAACGAAACTGGAGATCAATCATAAACAGGACAAACATAGGCAGGAACGATACCAGACAGGAAACACAGGCAGGAAACCGGACAAAGTCAAAACCCACGTCTTGCGGGCAGAGGTTCATTGACGGACTGACAAAGGGTGAGTGAGAGTACTGAGCTTAAACGGAAGGGAAGCCAATCTGTCAACAAGCCGCAGCTGGCGCCACACGGGCGGGGTCAATTGGGCGCCATGGCAACTGTGACAAGTTCGTCCCCTCAAACTCAAGTGCTTCTGATCAGCAGAACAACAATCTGAAACACATCAAGAATTCTACCACTGAGTGGCTCAAAAAGACAAAATGAAGGTTCTGAAGTGGCCAAGTCAAAGTCCGGATTTAAATCCAATTGAGATTATGTGGTAAGCGGCACAGCGGATGGGTGGTTAGCGCGCAGCCCCACGGTGCAGAGGTTCAGGGTTCAAATCCAGCGACTGCAGCTTCCCCATGTGGAGTTTGCATGTTCTCCCCGTGTCTGCGTGGGTTTCCTCCGGGCACTTCGGTTTACTCCCTCATTCCCAAAAACATGCATGTCAGGTTATTATGCCGGTTCAAATTGTCCATAGGTGTGAATGAGCAACTAAGTTGTCTATCTCTGTGTGTCCTGCGACTGGCTGGCAACCAGTTCAGGGTGTCCCCTGCCCACTGCCGGAAAATAGCTGGGATGGGCTCCATCACCCCCGCGACCCTACTGAGGATAAGAGGTGCAGATAAAAGATGGATGATATTATGTAATGTGACCTTAAATTCAAATTCAAAGTGTTTATTGTCATATGCACAGTAAAGAACCACGTTTCCCTGCACGATGAAACTCCTACTCAGCTGTCCACACAGTTGCCAGCGTAAAAATAGAAACGATGAAATTATATACACGTATACATACAAGAATATAACCAATATTAAAAAGAGAAAAATAAGATAAACTCAAGATGAGTTAAGACAATAAGCTAAAACTGGCATCAAACCAAAGGTGGCCTAACTTGCTATTAGGTTAAAGGGGCAATTACTTTTTCACATAGGGCCAGAAAGATTTCAAAACTGCATTTTGTATTTCCTTGGGTTGTCTCTGTGATTTAAAAAGTCTTTGATTATCTAAAATCTTTGTGAGAGATAAATATGGAAAAAAAACACGGAAATCAGGAAGGGGGAAATATTATTTTCACGGCAGTGTACTTTAATACCTACCATCAATCTCTAATGCTTGAAAGGCGCTGTTGTAATGTGTCCTTCAGTAGACAAATTGTTTTGTGGATCTTTTGGTGTTCATTTCCACCACGATGTCAGCGATGTCATATATATTTAAACCAGTTTGGATCTTCTCTCCCTCTGACAATGATGTGGTTGCACGTCAGCTTCTAAGCACCTCAATTTTACAGTCTGACAGCGAATAATCTCAAATGACAATTCATGATAGGATATTTTAAAATATGAACACAGGCCAACAACATTGTGTTTTGTGTCACTGTACTCCAGTCTTCAACGATACATCTCCATAGAAGGAACTACTTCATCTCCTATTAGATTTATAGGTCCAAGATTCATGTCTCTCGTCTGAAGAGTACATAATTTACTGACAGATTGAGTCGGGGGAATTCATTATATCCTTCTCAGAGGTGAGTAATAACAAGTCACATTTACTTGAGTATGTTTTGGGGCATTTTGTACTTCTAGGAGCATTTTTAAATCCCTATACGTTTGACTTTTACTTGAGTAGAATTGTGAAGAAGAAACTGTACTCTTATTCCGCTACATTGAGGCCGTTACTTACTCTGCTAAGGTGCATTTATTTTGTCAGAGACCTTGTTTCTGTATTGTATGTGCATTGTCTAGAGCTGTAGCGAAAGGTCCCCGGTTTGAGAAAGGGTGGAAACATATGTTGGACTGGAGAGGGTGGGGCACCACTAGGCTCTACTTGCCCAAGACACACCAACGGAAATGGTTTTATATATATATATGTCCCCTGCCCACTGCCCGATGATTACTGGGATGGGCTCCAGCATCCCCGCGACCCTACTGAGGATAAGCGGTGCAGCTGATGAGATGAGATGAGATATATATATATATATATATATATATATATATGTGTGTGTGTATATGTGTGTGTGTGTGTATATATCCTCTGTGGGTTCACCCTAACAAACTGAGTACACAAATGTGAGACTTTGGATGGACTTTGATTATTGTATGATCTGATTGTGTCAGGACCGGAACGTAAACAGGACCTAATTGCGTGACTTTTACCACAAGTTTTATTGAGAGAAAAAGGAAGGGCTGCGCCCACGATCCGGTGTTCGCTGGACGCAGGAAGCAAGTCGCGCTTGGATTCAGACTGTGATCCGAACACGGAAGTGGATCCTCTGTGGCAAGCCATGGCGGTGTCAGAGACGGAAAAACTGGTCGGTAGCCGGGACAAGGAGAGAAAAGCATAGTTGGGGTCGGAAACGAGTCCTAAGCCAGAACGGGAGAGTAGACGTAGTCATGATCCAAACAGGTTGTAGCCGGAGACAGACGGGAGCAAAAACGGGACAGGTGTGAGTCAAGGTCAAAAAAGGCTTGCCTAGTATACACTGAGGTTCGCAGACAGACTGACAACAGGGGACTGACAGGACTGAGTTCAAATAGTGACAGAGAGCCAATCAGAACCTGCGGCAGTTGGCGCTAAATGAGCGGGCACAGGTGGATCACATCAGTAACTATGACAGATTGAATGTTTTTTTTTTTTCAAAGAAAATCAATAAAAAAGACGTTACTACAGTTACTCAGTTCTTATTTACTGTACTCAAGTCATAATTTGGATGACTACTTTTTATTTCTACTTGAGTTATTTTATTCTGAAGTAACAGTACTTTTATCTGGGTTAAATTCTTTCGCTACTCTACCCTCCTCTGATGATAGTTTTGAAATATGAAGACAGGCGAGCACCATCGAGTTCTGTGTCACTGTACTCCAGTCTTTTATGATACACTTCCATAAAAGGACCTACTTCATCTCCTTTTAGATTTGGGTGGGTGGATGGTTGGATCCCTAACCGCTAGGGTCGTGTGGGTACCATTTACTCTGGTTGTCTTGGGCAAGTACAGCCTGGTGGGAACCATTGCTCTCCAGGCCAACAAATGTTTCGACCCCGTATCAAACAGGTGACCGCTCGCGTGTTAGGCGAATGTGCCAACCACTGCACTACTGAAACACTCTTTTTAGATTTAAAGGTCCTAGATAAATTTCCTTGAAGCATCAAGCATGTCTCCTCTACAAATCACATATTTTACTGGTAGATTTAGTCAGACGAATACATTATGTCCTTCTGATCTGGAACCTGTAGACCTGTTTTGACGGCACTGTCTAAATATGGAACTGACTCTCATGTTATGACTCATGAAGGATAATGGGGAAGTGAGGGTGCATTTTAAGGGGATTAGGGTATCAGGTTTCACAACAGGCGCCAATAATTGTCCAGACTTGAGGGGACCTCCACTGCACTCCAAATAGTGTGCCCACAGCATACCACACAAATGAGCAGTGTTGGGAATAACGCCGTTATAAATAACACCGTTACTTAAAAGCCTTACTTTTCCGGTAACAGGGTAGGGCTAACTAATTATTTTTTCTGTCGTTACCGTTACTGACGGTGAAAAGCGGAGCATTATTTTGGCTGCAGAACGCCAATGGCGGTTTGCCCCGCAAACCTGATGCTGTTTTTAGCGGCCTGGATTTCCACTCTCCTCTAAGTTGTTTACGTCACTTATTTTTGGATCATGTCACCATTCAAAATAGCGATTACAATATAGTTAGATAACATTTACGAATATAGTATTTACTTTATGAGAGCCACCAGTGCTATTGATGTTCGTGGATGCGACTGCAACGACTCTCATAGAGACGCTCTTTTTAGTGAGCCGAGCCGAAAAAGCCAGTTCTCTAAAAATAGACGAAATTCCCATCTCTGCTATAAATTCCCGTCCATAGACGTCACCGCTGTGTTTGGTATTTTCTCAGGAAATTTCCATTTCTATGCCATACAACAACTTAATATCAAAATCGCCGAAATAGTTACTTTCCCTTGTGATTAGTTACTTTTACAATAGAAAATGCAGTTACTAAATCAGTTATTTTTTGGAAGAGGTAGTGACAACGTGTTAGAGACTTGACTGTACAAAAAACTCCTAAGTAAGGCTCATTTTCAAAGATGCGGAAATCTGGATTTTTCGAACGATAGATTGCATTTATCGGTCAGGAATCGGTAAAGTCAAAGAAAATGAAAACAGTTTTTACGAAAAACGTTCCACACCTTTGTTACTTTATGTTTTTAAGACCTTAGGTGACCCTGTATTTAAGCATGCCATTTATCTGTCAAAGTCAGTCCAAATGGCAAAATTATAAACAAATAATAATGTATATATAAAAAAAAAAACAAACTCCAGCCTCTATCCTACTTAAGTTAATTTCTGACGGCAAAACTCAAAAACTAAAATAATCATTGTCTGTGTTTTTTAATGTATTTATTTATTAAACAGTCTGGCACAATATAGCAAATACAGAACATGTGAATAGTCCTCATCTCATTAGCCGTACCGCTTATCCTCATTAGGGTCGCGGGGGGGCTGGAGCCCATCCCAGCCATCTCCGGGCAGTGGGCAGGGGACACCCTGAACTGGTTGCCAGCCAATCGCAGGGCACACAGGGACAGACAACACATTCGCTCATTCACACCTAGGGACAATTTGGACCGGCCAATTCACCAAAAATTATGTTTTTGGAACGTGGGAGGAAACCGGAGTGCCCGGAGGAAACCCACGCAAGCACGGGGAGAACATACAAACTCCGCACAGGAAGTCTGAAGCTGGATTTGAACCCACGACAAGTTCCCATGACATGAACTGTGCCGCACAAGCGGTAACCACTGCGCCGCCGTGCTTATGTGAATAGTCCTATCCTCATTTATTTTCAAAATTCACTAAAAAAAACATACATTACTTATTTGGTCAACACATTTAGCCAAAATGCAGAACAAAACTGTGTTTAAGGGATGCCCAGTGGGATTGTGAAGGAGATATTGTCCCCAACCTCCCCCCACTGGGCTCTGTAGTGCTGGTAAATAGAGATCCAAGTGGTGAGAACTGCAACCCAAAACAGCAATCCCACTGCTGACCGCTTCACATCTAGGCAAATGAAAAAAATCAAAACAAAAAAAACATACCAATGTCAGTTGACATAATGTGATGCAGTGCTACACTTTAAGATGCAACAGATATTTAACAAAAGCAGTGGCAAAACATTAGAACAGGCCTAAACAGCCAACTGTTGCGGTCTTTGCATGGGATAAGGGACAGAAAATGCAGCATTATAACAAAAAGGATTGTGCAGTTAACAGAAGATGAGAATAGAATAAAATTGTCTTGATTAACATTGATATCGACGTTGTGAAACATTGTATGCAACGAAAATAGACATGGCACTCCAGGGTAAAACATAAAATATAGACTATATAGAGAAAAAAAGAGAAAAGACTATAAATAGGCCAAAAGAAATTACAATGTAGTGAGTGCTTAGAAAATTGGTCTAAGTTGTAATAATAATGCAATGGCCAAATTCAAGCACTTTCAAAGACAATTTTCCGATTTCTCCTGTACTCGGCATCTTGGTCTCTTTACCTGTCCTATTGAGCGCGCTGCGCTGCATGGGAGTTGATGTTGCTTTACATGACAACGCCATAAGAACTAATGCCAGCTGCCATTAATCATGAGGAAAAAAGGAAGGAAATGGCAAATCAAAGCCACCACAGCAGGCGTGTTGACTTATTATTTTTTCTTTATTTAATGCACGGTCTATCGAGTCAGATCCCCTATGAGATAACAATTAAAATCACTGTTTTTAATTTGTGATTTCCGATAACAAATATTAAGCAGGTACATTTATTATGTTTTGTGTTTAAATTCAAAACATCAAGAATACATGGAAAGCTGGTACTCACATGTTTTTATCTGCAGTTGTTCAGTGTAGGCTGGTTTTACGAAAGCTTCTCTGAAAAACCAAACAACATTGACAAGCCAGAGGAAAGGCAGAAAAGCAAATCCACCTGAGGGAAAAAAAAAAGATATGAATCATGCAAAGAGAATTTGTACTGTGTATATGGATCCTCTTTCTAACATCTGAACACTCTATCCCACTACTCTGACGTTTTGCACCGATGGTGACCTTAATAACTTGTCAAGATACCGTACAATATTTGCTCCTGTAAAATGTTCAAAACTGTGCAATGATCTATCTTTAATATTAATGGGATTGTGTGGATAAGTGGTAGACAAGTCATCAGCGAGACGAGTGAAGTTGAATCCCAGGTCATTGTAAATACAACACACCCTAGAATACAGAATTTTGCAACTTTGGGCAAAGAAGGATAACTGCTAAATATTGCACAGGAGTTAAAATGTGATTTGAAGATTCTGTTGGACTTATTCAAAATTTAGCATGGACTTGCCCCCTAATATTTTTCTGATTTAATTTCTCTCTGTATTTCTGGTCAGAGCATTTGCTTGGAAAACACTGGTCTACTATTGATTCAAAGCGCCAAGAAGAAATCTGCTGGTTCAAAGGTGTCTTCCATTTGGGCATGATTGTGGGGAGGAACACTCCACGTTCAATGCCAAACTGGAAAAAATAAGGGTCTTTTGAATCCCTTAAGCGGGGGTCATCTTTTTACAAAAACATCTCACACACCCATTTAAAATTGAAGTTTCTGCCTTGATACCACGCGGCGTAGATTTAATTCCCCCTATGTTCCTGCTCAGGACCTTTGCTTGGAAAATGCTGGTCTACTAGTGATCCGAAGAGCCAAGAAGAAACAAGTTCGAGAGCATTCTCCATTCTGGTCCCGGTGCTGTGAAAGGCTGTGCTATACGAGATTCAATCTGCTACCTTAGCGGAAGGTGTTTGAATCCAGACTTAACACACACTTACATTCAATGGCTTATGAATAATGTTGACCTCAGAAAGCTATCAACTGGACACTGTTATAACCTATATTTCATGTTGATGATGTCTGTGTATTGTCTGTTGATACCCTTGCTCCATCTAGTGGAGCCTGGTCATCCTTGAAGGGGGATGATGTATGTCCTGTCTGCTCATGCTCCTCATGCTGGGGTTTTAGAATTTCTTTCCGTGCCCTGAAGTTGGATCAGGGGGTAGTGTAATAGTAGTCAGTACAGACCTTTGTGACTTATTGCTATCATTGTGTGTAGCATATTGTAAAGCGCGTTGGGAGGTTCAGTGACTTTAAAAGTGCTCTATAAATGCAGACCATTTAACCTTTATTGTATCTAAGGGCTATACAAATAAACGTTACTTTAGAGCTTTGATTTAAATGAATTTATGGCAAAACAATTACACTACCAATTATCTTTTCTGGGAGTACATATTGTTTGTCGATTCCTGGTGCAAACTAACAGAATAGAAAGTCATACATTATCGCCACCTACACCTTTAACATCTATTTACAGAGACACACTTTATTTCAGAGTGTTTGCGCTCACCTAGGTAATATTTTCTGCACAAGCCAAGTTTCTCCTCATTTGGAAGCCTTTCCAGATTCATAGTTGCAGTGCAGACTCTCCTGAGAAAAATAAGTGCGTAATAGAATTAAAAAGATATCCTGTAGTGAGAAAGTGACATTGCAGTTCGGATTGTAAAATGTCTGGCCCGGGCCTAGCTAGTTATTGAACATTTAGTCTGCGTTCTTCTGACTCATTTCTGACAATAAAACACAATACATCCTTTAAAAAATTCCACAACTATTTTATTGCCATTGGAACAACATACCTGACTTTTCCCGAAAGAGTACCTAAATTGATTCTGAAAAACGAACTTCCGCGTTCCTTTCCTCAGTCAGGCGTAAATTCTTCTTCGAAATTTTTCTGCCCGCACTGCAACCTAATGCACAATAGCGCCACCTAGAAGCGCAGAGGCGAATCAAATTTTCCCAAAAGAAAGCCTGATTTTGTTTACGAGTCAAGTCACAGGGTTGGGTAGGGTTACTTTAACTGGATTACTTTCAATTACTTTTGGATTACTCCAATACCAAATATGCTAATAAAAGACAAAAGAAACTAAATATGAATAAAATTACTAAATTTTGTGCAGGCTTGGGGAGTAACAGAATACATGGAACGGCAAAAATGATGTTGGCAAGCTGTTTGGATTTATTTTCATTTTGTTTCTGTTGCATTTTATGTTAGTTTTGCCGGTGATCAGAGAGATCAAAGCCAGGAAAGAAAGCTTACCACATGTTGTGAGTCATAATTTTATTTATTTCTAGTTTATTTTGTCTTTTATTAGCATATTTGGTATTGGAGTAATCCAAAAGTAATTGAAAGTAATCCAGTTAAAGTAACCCTACCCAACCCTGTCAAGCCACTACTGTGTAGTACTGTGTTAAGGTATCTAACATAAAAAAAATAAAACCAGAAAACATGGCAAAGGGTAGTAATAATAAAACCTTTATCACTAAATGCTATTAATTTCAAAAGGCTGTTTTTATTAATTCGATATTCGTTTTTTAATTGAATTAAGGAACTATTGGGCTTCCATCCATACCGAACATTAAAAAAAATCAAAACATCAAGAAAAACGTGAGAAAATGAAGTTTAATAAATAATTTTAATTTTAAGATGCTGTTTTTATTAATCAAATGTTCGTTGTAAGGCGTTTTAAATTAATTGGATGTTCGTTAAGGACTATATAAATAAACATGACTTGACTTGACTTTTATTCGTCGAGTTAAGGCACTCTTGGGCTTTTACACAATAGCGCCATCTAGGAATGCACAGGCAAATCCATTTTCCCGAAGAAAGAGCCTGTTTTTTTGCATAGAAGTCAAGTCACTACTGTGTAGTACAGTATTACATATTGAACATAAAAAGTTCATAACGAGTAATATGATATTATTTAAATAGTTTATTTTTGTTTTTTTGTTTTGTTTTGAGAATAAAATCGAATTTATTGTCATTGATATCAACGTTGTAACACATTATATACAACGAGTTTAAACATGGCAGTCCAGAGTGGAACATGTAATAAAGACTTTGAAGAGAAAAAAGATGAAATACTATCAGAATAAATGGTAAATAAATATATAGTCTTGATCTTGGTATCGTTTTTTTTTTTTTTGCAAACGAAGCGAGCGGTTTGATGCTACTGTGCGCATGCGTCTGCCGCCTGGGGATTTCCCATCATGCATCATTCCTTGGTAGTTGTGTAGTGAAAGGAAGTCCGTCTCTTTTTAAAGAACCGGCTTTTTCGGCTCAACTCATTAAAGTGAGACGGCTCTCAAACGGCTCACTTGCTTTGATGCATTATGTTACGAATTATTATGTTGTAAAGAAGTTAAAAAAAAGGAAGTCTAAAAGGAGAAAATGAAAAAAGACAGGTTTGTGGTTATCCCTTTAATCAGTATATTACCAACAATAATTTAATCCAGAAAATGAATTCATAATTTGAATAAGAAAATGTATTATTCTACTTAATTATATTTGCATGTAATTTTTTCCTTCTACAGTGAACGTTAAAGCTACTTAATTTTTTTACTTTTTTTAATAATAAACCTCATTCATGTCGAGCAACTCAGTATCTCACTACAAAATGTATCATGTATCATATATATTGTAACATATATATTCTAACATATATATATAGTATTACATATATATATATATATATATATATATATATATATATATATATATATATATATATATATATATATATATATATATATATATATTATTTATTTGTTTAGTTAGTTAGTTAGTTAGTTAGTTTGTTTGTTTGTTTGTTTGTCTGTTTGTTTCTTTCTTTCTTTATTCATTTATTTATTTGTCTCTTTCTTTCATCCATTCATTAAATCATTTATTTACTTTCAATAATTTTTTTCTCTAAAATGAAATTTGATGGGACAAGTTCATCCACTTATTTTATCTTCATGCACATTGAATGTTTTTTTTTACATCATTTGAAGTTGCATTTCAGCATCCGAAAAGTGCGATACAAATGACTTTGGAGTCTGTTTTAGCCACTCGTAAAACTCCATTTCCCACAAAGCATCGCGGCACCTCCCTCCCATCACACTCCTTCCCTCTTGTCTTTTGAGCCTGCTAGCCATCGCTGCGTGTTGTTGTCGAAGCAATGATGGCGGCAGCGGGATGCGGATCAGCAACCGCGGCTGCCGGAGGAGGAGGAGGCCAGGGTGGAACCGCTACGGCCAGAGGTCGTTTTCCCGGTCGGCCTTGGTCTTCTCGTAGCCGTTTACGCTCCGAGAAGCGCTGGCAACTCGGGCGCTCGGCCTTAGAAGCTGACGATGTGACTTACGGGGGGCCGAGGCCCGCCAACCTGCTTGTATCGCTAAACGAAGACCAGTCTCACTTACGCTTACTCGGAATAGAGGCGAGCCACAAGACGCTCGGTCAGGTTGGCTACAGCTCTAGTGGGAGTGAAGAGGTGAGGTCCCAAACAGACTCAGCAGTTAGTATCCTTATTTTATTTTTTCTCACATATTGAATTACACTTCCATGTTTGTGAATGAGTGCTGTCTATTGGTGTGTATTGGTGCCATGGAGAAATGTCAACATCCCTACGCTAGCTAGGCTAATGCCTTAGCGCCCATATGCTAGCTTATGTTAGCGGGGCATTTTCGTGACATTTACTAAGTCGCACTGTTTCTAACAGTGCAAATGGGCGGAAGTACGGTAATATTCACGCTTGGGATGCTTTTTCTTTGACACGGTTTGTGAATGTTACCTGCGCGTCAATGAATATTTAATGAAAGCTCGCGAGTGAGTACTCCGATTTGTAAACAGCGAACGCAATTAGCCTTCCAGTGGCCCGCTCCTTATCGGGCCAAAGTAGCTGGCAGCTAATCGTAGCGAACACAAAGAACGGGAAGGCTAGCACCCGTGCCCCGGACAACAGTTAGCTGTGCTGCTAACGTTTTTAATCTTACTTAAACGCTTGTTTACTTTTTAAATACTCCAGATCGTGCACAATCGCTGTAGTTACTGTGTAATACTATTGCTTATTGCAGCCAGTGGCAATTTAAGTTAGTTTAATGCGTTTTATTGGGGCGATAAAATAATAGCAAATACTGCCAAACAGGAACTTTTAAATGTCTTCTTGAGTAATGAAACTACTGTACTGACGACTCCGTATTCTTACGTGCACACAACTCGTCAACCAAAAAGTGAAATCAATGCAGTGCTTGGAGGGAAACATCACTCTAAGCCGTTTTGGTGCTTCATACCAAGTTGTCATTCTATTGATATAACAATTAAATTAGACTCATGCATTTCTAATCAGCTGCCCAAATTAGTTTAGAAGAATAAATATGTGGGTGAGTGTATATTCAATAAAAAGCATACCTGTCAACCTCAGCCAAATGCTTCCCTTATTAGTGATTGCAATTTCCGTTATCAAGCCTTAATAAACCATATAAACGTAATGCGGGGTGTGTTTACTCAAGTAAGACAGACCATATAATTCATAGAAAATTGCTGTATATACAGTTTAAACATTGCACCTGGTGGGAATATAAGTCTGTTTAAAGTGTTGTATGGGGGCAGAGGGCAACTTTTTTTTAGCAAAAGCTGCCAAGCAGGAATTTATTATGTCTCATGAGAAATTAAATTTAAAGTAGAATGACTACTGTGGTGTTGATTCCGTATTCTTACGCACACATCACCCGTCAACCAGAAAGTAAAATAAATGTACTACTTGGAGGGAAACTTCATTTGAAACCCATCTCGTTTTGGTGGTTCGTACCAATTTGTCATTCTTTTGATGTATCACTTAAATTAGACTTATGCTTTTCTAATCAGCGGTCCAAATAAGTTTACAAGCATAAATCTGTGTTTTACCTCGTATTCAATGAAATGCATATCTGTCAACTTCAGCCAAATTTTCCTCTCGTTAATAGTTCCCATTCCCCTTATTAAGCAATAATAAACCTTACTAACACAAAGAATGGGATGGCTAGAACCCGGGCACTGCACAGAAGTTAGTCGTGCTGCTAATGTTTTTTAATTCTACTGGAACGCCTATATACCTTTTGCAAGATAACTGTACTTACGGTGTGATACCATTGCTTATTACACCTAGTGGCAATGCGGGGTGACATTTTCTTAGCAAACACTGTCAAGCAGGAACTTTTCATGTCTTCTTGAGTAGTGAAACTACTGTAGTGTCGACTTCACATTCTTACATGCACTCAACTCATCAACTAAAGAGTAAAATCAATGCAGTACTTGGATGGTAACTTCACTCTAAACTCATCTCGTTTTGGTACTTCATACAGAGTTGTCAATTCTTTTGACATATCACTTAAATTAGACTTATATTTTTTGAAATAGCTACCCGATAAGTCTGTGGTTGAGTTTGTGACAATGAAATGCATACCCGTCAACCTCAGCCAAATGCTTTTTTTTATTGATAATTGCAATATTCCTCATTAAGCAATAATAATCCTTTCAAACACAACAAATGGGAAGGCTAGCACCTGTGCCTTGCACAGCAGTTAGCTGTGCTGATAACGTTTTTATCCTACCAAAACCATATTTACTTTTTAAATACTCCAGATCTACTACAATCTCTGTAATAGCTGTGTAATATTATTGCTTATTGGACCTAGTGGCTATTTGTTTAATGCATCATATGGAGGACGGCATTGTCTTAGCAAACACTGCCAAGCAGGAACTTTAAATGTCTTCTGGAGAAATGATTTCTCGAATGACTACTGTAGTGTCGACTCAGTACTCTTACGTGCCGACTACTCAACAACCAAAACTTAAATCAATGAAGTACTTGGAAGCAAACTTCAACTTTAACTCAACTCGTTTTTTTCCCTCTTTCCTTCTCACAACTCATCAACCAAAAGTAAAAACAATGCAGCACTGTACTTGGAGGGAAACGTCACTCCAGACTGATCTAATTTTGGTGTTTCACACTGAGTTGTCATTCTTTCGATATCACTTGTTAGACTTATGCTTTTCTAATCGGCTGCCCAAATAAGTTTACAAGAATAAGTCTGTAGTTGAGTTTGTATGCAATGAAATGCATACATGTCCACCTCAGCCAAATACTCATCTTATTAATGATTGCGATTCCCCTTATTTAAACCTTACAAACAACGCGGGACCTATTTATTCCCAGGATTAAAATGTAATATAAAAACAAAGATAAATTCTGTAAAATAAAGCTATTTACAATTATTTCAGCATCTTTCATAGTTCTTTCCCCACATGCAGTAGATTTAGTTTTGCTTATCTGTAACAGTGCAGGATTTCACAGACTTCAGCTTTTCATAAAGTGTTTTCACTCTGTAACAGAAACTGCGACAATTTAGTTAAAAATAAATGCTTGATCGATCATAATATTCTCTGGTGCGGCGCGACAATATTAGCAATCTAAAATGACGTTTCCGTCTGCTAACAGTGACCAAAACGATCCGGATTAGAGACAACATGGGCAGGACGAGATCGGTCTCACATAAAAAACACTTTTTTTTTTTGCTCGCTCAGAGACTGGGAGGTCGCTGGTTCAAGCCTCGGCCGAGTCATACCCAAGACTTACAACATTGGTACTCATTGGCGCTCGGCATTAAGGGTTGGAATTGGGGGGTTTGGTCACCTGTGTTGGGTCTAAAAACCCGGCGCCGATCGAAGGCGACGCGTCACATCCAGAGGTTAGCGTGTCAAAATGATTTCCTGTATATATCATGTTTATGGTGTATACTGGCTGAATAAATAAATACAAAAAAAAATTAATTTGATCTCCGAGCCATATGTGCTCATGAAAAGAGCTATTTATGGTTCGCTTACTTGAGATTATTGAGGCTCATTTTGACCATCATTTTTCAGACAATGGTTTCAAAACAAGGTGCAGGCAGAGATTTTTTTTTTTATGTCACAAAATAGTGGAAACAAGGATATTGTATTATTTACTTTCGGTTTAGACAGAATGGCGCTGTGACCTCCTGCTCTGTGTGCTTGACTGGCAATTCCGGCTGTGTACAGTTTTTTTCTAGGTTTTAATCATAAAGTGTCTCAACAGTGAAGCTAAATTGTTTATTGAGCATCCATATAAAGGATTCCTTAGTGACGTACAGCTGACACCGGGTCTGTTGGTGTGACTCTTTGACTGTAAACTGTAGTAGGGAGTAGAGCTGCACGGTTATAGAAAAAACCTTGTTGCAAATTTTGAGACTTACCGTATTTTCCGCACTATAAGGCGCACCTAAAAGTCTTAATTTTTTTCAAAAGCTGACCATGCGCCTTATAACACAGTGCGCCTTATATATGGCTCAATATTAAATTCTCAAGGTCTCGCAACTTACTCAACAGCCGCCGACTCGATTTTACCCCAAGCGTGGAGTAGTCCGCGGTGTATGCTGGGATTTATATACCGGCGTTTCATTGGCTAACCAATGTGTCAATCATCATTTGAATCGATCACTATTGGCTGAAGTTATTCGGAGCCTCGGATTGGCTAGATGGCCAAAACAAACCCTGCAATCGGCCGAGTTTAGCAATGGCGTAGCAAGTCCGCGGTGTATGCTGGGATTTATATACCGGCGTTTCATTGGCTAACCAATGTGTCAATCATCCGTTAAATCGATCGCTATTGGCTGAAGTTATTCGGAGCCTCGGATTGGCTAGAGGGCCAAAACAAACCCTGCAATTGGCCGAAAAAGATGTGTCAATCATCCGTTAAATCGATCGCTATTGGCTGAAGTTATTCGGAGCCTGGCTGAAGTTATCCGGAGCCTCGGATTGGCTAGATGGCCAAAACAAACCCTGCAATCGGCCGAGTTTAGCAATGGCGTAGCAAGCTTGCTAAGTACGCCATAAAGAAACATGTTTCATTAGTCTGTATTTGTAAATATTCTACTCTCCTGGATTTACTTCACTCACGGTTGTAAGAAGACCATGATTGCGTATCATTATTGAACGTGAGAACTTAGGTGAGTTATGCGGCTTTATATTTTACCGGTATCTTGTTTTAGAACGATCTTGATGTTGCTTTGATGAGTTGAGTGAATTAAACTCAATTCCAAGTGTTTATTCTCATATGCACAGTAAAGTTGTGAGCGAAAAAGAAAATAGAAACATAGAATTGTTTGGCATTTCTTGAATTCCAAGACTTCAACCTTCCGAATGATATTTGAAATGACGCATTTAAGTGACATCGTACGGACACCGCATCCGCACGTGTCTACGACACGTATTTGCCTCTTTGCAAGCTTTGGGAATGTTAAGGGGGTAATCAGTTTGACTGAATCATCTGACTGTTTTGTCGACGTTTCCATTGTAGCGCCTTATAATCCGATGCGCCTTATCTATGGAAGATATAGGAACCAAAACTATTTTTTGGGGGTGCGCACTATAACCTATAGTGCGGAAAATACGGTATATTGCAATTTTGATGCAAATTTTGAAAGTGGATTTTCTATGCTTGTTTGTTTACTTAATTATAGTGAGAAGTGTTTCCTATGGAATTTTGTGCGACCCTGGTGAGTGGAAAATTCAGAGCGGGTGTCTCCAAAATGCAGCCCGGGGGACCAATTCTAGCCTGCGGGGTGATTGTTTGATGCCCCCCACAGTAATATGAATTTTTAAAGGGACAGTTGTATCATTTAGTGCTCCTTGTGGTATCAAAAAAGTCATCGATTAAAAAGAACAATATTTATATAAAGAATCCAAGATACACAAACTACAATGTAAGGATGCATTTTTTTTTCTCCAAAATACTTGTTGCTCAAGAATTTTGGATTCATTTTACATAAGATAAGCTAATTGACTGCCATCTTGCTGCAAAGTGTAACTAAAAATCTCGAAAAAGCCGGGCAAAAAAATATATTTGAGAACATTTTAATCAAAAGTTTGCTTTTGGAAAACCTGATTAGGCCAAATTTAACTCGGAATTTAGATCCAGAGTAGTGCTAGGAGTTAAATGGACAGAAATATTTCAAGGCCAGTTTTTCCGACACTGCGCTGTTCACATTTTTTTCTGTTTTCCCTTTTTGTCATATTTAAACTTATCCTGTTCATTATTTAGAAAGGGAGTTTTCAAAATAACTAAAACATATTGTTTTGGGCTTGGGTTTTATTTGTGGGTACTTGAGCACCTCTCAAAACAGGCTGGTGATGCCCATAGGTAAAAGTTTACTGTAGATTGAAAGAGGGGGCGTGTTGGGGATTGCATCATTCAACTACCCCCCTCCAGGGCACGCAGGAGTGTAGTGACCAGAAGAAACAGGTTTATTTTCCAATCAACGATGCATAAACATGTTGAATAAACCAATTATAGCGAGTGAGGACGAAAAAAGCCAGCAAGTGAAAACACAAGTGTGTTTTCTATATTGTATAACGCTGTTCTAGTTGGCCAAACAATCTATAAGCCATCAAATAACAAACTATAAATCCTTGAAAAAAAACACAGGATCTTACGATTACACAATAGCACTACTACGTTAGCAGCACAGCTAACTGTCGTGAGGGGCACGGGTGCTAGCCTTCCTGTTCTTTGTGTTCGCCACGATTAGCTATCAATTATTTCGATTTATCCTGCAACCCTAGTAGGGAGTATGCTCTTTATATAGTAGACCAAACCATCCTTCTGTAAAGTGCTGAGTCAGCTGGGTGCACTAGACTCGACTCTGCGCTCATCACAATTGGAACGCTATAGATAAGATTTGCATGGGTATAATTTTTATCTCTGAGCCATATGTACTCATGAAAAGAGCCATATAGGTTCCCACTCGCTGATGTATAGATTAGTGTCATTAATTTTAAATATTTTTGTAAATTCATCATCATTTTTAAAGTTTTGAGCACATTTTTAAGTGTTGAGTGTGTGCTTCTGTTCCTGTGTTTGTTACTTTGCCCATGAATTTAACTGTGTTGCATCCATTGGAACCGTCTTAATGTTTTGCAAGTGTTATAATAATATTGTGTAATATATCGTTTCCGTGTTTGTTTTCGTTTCATGTAATTGAATTATTTTTAGAGGTGGTGATCACCTGTTGTCAATGTTGTTTGTAGGTATATATGCTTCCATTTCAGTCTTTGTGTTTCTTTAAACATGTATTTAGTTGTGTTTGCATCCTATAAAAACATTGTAACCTTTTGCAAGTTTTAATTATTGTTTTTCCCTTCAAGGGTGACGACTTTCAAGGTTTTGAAGCTCTAAGAAAAATCTCGAAAGGAGCTGCAAGATCTCAGCAAAACTCTTCTAAAGGTACAGCTTAATATGCATGTTAAATAACATATGAAGTCATGTAAACTTATTATTCTTTATACAAGCCTTTTCCCTTCAAATGTTTTTTCAGTTTGGATATTTACAATGACATTTTATTTTGTAGGTGATGTCATCACAAAACCTAAACAAAATAGAAAGAAGGTTGCGCCTATTACGTCGACAACTGAGGAGGCATCTATTCTTCCTCTGGACTCTGTTAAAGATGAACATTTGGAGGAGGACAAACTTGGCACATCTTCCACATCACATCCCGCTAAAGTTTCCAGAAAATGTTCGAAAGTCAAGAAAAACGCAGCTCTGGAGCTGGCCAAAGGCGAAGTGTTGTCACCAGCACCAAGGATTACGATAAAGTTGGTTGCAAAAAAGAAAATTAAAACTATAAAGGAACCTCTTAAAAAGTCAAGAAGAAAAATGAAGCTTGAAGGATTAGAGGAAAAGCCCCAGGCCAAAGATGTTCAGGTCGAAAAAAATTCTCGTGTTACATTGAAATCTGAACCATCTGAAAGAGTTGAAGATAATAAACAAACAGAAGCTTTACCAGCAAGACGGCGAGGACGATCGGCTTCGAAAGAGACCGTCCCTATTGGCAACCCTAAAGCCAGAGATGTGGCTGACTTTCAGAAATCCAATAATGGAAAATCAACAGCTCAACCTGACCCTTTAAAAGAACCTGTTGATGTCAAGATAACTGCAAAGCGGTCAAAGCGTAATCAGCAAACCATTAGGCATAGCAAAAGAGTCACAAACCAACTTTTACAACCTGTGTTGGAAGCTCCTGCTGAACCTGAAATTGCAATTGAAATAGATACAATTGTTACGAAGTCAAAAGTGTCCAAAAAGGCTGCCCGAAAACTGACCGTCAGGAAAAGCAGAAAGAGGCAAAGTAAACGTCTCAGTAAAAAAAATCTAGGAAACCGCAGTCCATCCTCAAAAGAGACTGATGGATTAGCTGCCCAACCCAATGATCCAGCTGCTTCAGACAAGGAGGCCAAGGTCCCAAGTTTGAGGTTGATAAAAATGAGAAACCCCAAATATAATGCACAGTCCAGTGGGAAGCCAGGTAAAAAAAAGAAGCGGAAAAAATTCATCTGGACTTTAGCATTGGTGAAATCAGTTATCCGTATCCAGGATGCTGACAAAGCTGTCGAAGCTACAGAGAGCTTTACAGAGGTTTCCACAGTTGGTTTGTCCTCTGCACATGACAGCATTGGTGAACAGAGTTTAATGGAGTCAGAAAAGCCATTTAAATTGGATAATTTGGCACCACAGGAGAGCACAACAGAACGCACCGAGGAAAATAACAAGGCAGAAAAATCATGCGAGAAAGTGTCTGCTTTACATGTGGAAGTTACACAAGATGGGAATGAAAACCGTCCTAAAGAAGCCATTCCCTTGGATTGCGGGAAAGTTGTCCCTCCCTTTCAGATTAAAAAGCTCTCCTCTCCCGGAAGACATAAAAAATCCAAGATGTCCTTTTTAGTTCAGCAGGTTAGCCCTGTGCCTGAAAAAAAAGATGATTCTGGTAAAGATGTAGACATATTTCAAGAGGAGAAGGCCTTGTCTGTAAAAAAGGATGATTCTGCTAAAGCTGTAGACCTAGTTCAAGAGAAGGCCTTGTCTGGAAAAAAAGACGATTCTAGTAAAGCTCTAGTCATAGTTCAAGAGGAGAAGGCCTTGTCTGAAAGAAAAGATGATTCTACTAAAGCTGTGGTCATAGTTCAAGAGGAGAAGGCCTTGTCTGAAAAAAAAGATGATTCTACTAAAGCTGTAGACGAAGTTCAAGAGGAGAAGGCTCTTTCTCCGGAGAAGGATGTTGTACCAACCAGGAGTTTAAGGAAGAGAACTTTAAGCCTTGAAATGCCTTCAAAAAAGTCTGTCACTCGTAGAGCTGCCACAACTCCAGTGAAGCGACATTTGAGAACGAGTCCACAAATTGAAAATGCACCACCGGTTGATGTTGAAGCTCCTGTCAAAGTTTTAAATGAGGAGTCCAGCTTGCAGGTTCTCCCTGAAAAATCCTCAGAGGAACAAATTCTAAACTCTTTGCAGGAATCCTGCATAGTTCCTGAAATTTCTGAAGAGTCTCCTCAGATAACCAATGTGCTTCCTGTTATGCCTGTCGAAGCATTGCTGCAGGCGCCTGAGCTTGAATCAGACATCAAAGAGGCCAAACCATTGCCTGTGTCTTCTAAACCCAAAAAACGACGCAACAATAAAATAAGGAAAAAGAGGTCTGTTCAAAGAAAAAAGGCTGTCCCACCTAAAGAAAATGTGATCAGTACAAAATTGGTCAATGTTGTATCTGTAAACCCCGAGTCTCTACAAGTAGAAGATAAATCTTTGGAAACAGAATCAAGTCAACCTGAGACAAAAGAAAGTGTGGTTCCTGAAGAAGAGCAGGTCACCGTATCTGTGGAGGAAGAGCCGAAACAGCTTCTAGTAAAAGAGGAGTCAGACATTCACTTGATAGACATTTGTCCGCCGCTTGATTTGCTTAGTCCACCAAGTGAACCAAACGCGTTGTGTCCAAAGAAGAAATCCCACAAGAAAGCAAAAAAGAGGCGTAAAATTCTAATTGGGCAGCGCCAAAAGCACAAACACAGGAACACAGATGGAAAGTTTGCTCCTCTTAACTTGTCAGAAGGCCAGGATATACATGAAGAGTGCATTTCCATCCAGTCAGAAGAGCACATTCCAGACCCTTGCTCTAAACTTGTTTGCATGCAGAAAAAGTGCAAAAAGAAGCCTTCTGCCATCCAGTTGGACTCCAAAAGTCAGGGAACAGAGTCCATCCTTTCTACATTGATAGAAATTGGGCTTGACAAAGAGAGTAGCAATTTGAAAGAGGAAGAATCGGACTCATTGATTGATGGGCAACGACTAGATGCTGTCGATGCGCCATCAGGTAAAACAAAGTTTGTAAAAAACATCAAACACTTCATCATGCCTGTTGTAAGTGCCAGATCCTCTCGAGTGATCAAGACCCCACAGCGGTTTATGGATGATGTTGGTATGTCCATGTTGCCGCGTAGAAACTCACCAAAAAAAGGTTTGCAATTGGGCTTGCAAATCCGCACAGGGAAAAGGGGAGATGAAGGGATGGGACCGGCCATTTCCCCAATTTTGCCTGTTGATGAGGAGGACATCTTGCGGGAAGCCCAATTAGATCTGGACCTGTTTTCATCTGATGATCTGGATGATACAGCAGATATAACCGCCAGTCTGTTTTCTGAGACAAAATGTGTCAAAAGGGATTCAAAAAGCTCCCTTGAAAAAGACTCTTTGAAATGGGATCTTCCTGCAGAGTTGACGGAGGAAATTTTTACACTGAATAAAACTTCGGAGGACCAGAGTGAGGATCTGTTGTTATCTACACCAGCTGAAAAGCCCACAGAAGTAATTTCTTCTGGCATTTTTAATGCTCAGAAAAAGACTGTACCCTTGAAATGTAACCCTCAAACGTCACACTTTTATCAAAGACTAAACAAATTGCACAAGGGGCTTCCCCAAAGCAAAAGTGCAGCTGATGTGGAGAGTAGCAAATCTCTTCAACCAGCTGTTGATTTAGCAGAAGGTCTTGATGATGAGGTAATGAGCATAAGCCTGAGGCAGCGCAATACAGATACTAATGTGGAAAAATCCAAGCTCAAGATAGAAGACTTAGGCACACCAGGAGTTGTGAGAAAAGTTTGTATTAAAGCTACTAAGTCCAAACCGCATGTCAATCTGGACGGTGAAAAAGAGCATCCAGCTCTGATTGACGGCTCTAAGCTTCATTCAGGTACAACCACAATTACTTAATGACGCTGATTTTGTAAGGAACTCAACACATTTCGGTAATGTGACCTTTCTATATAGATATAGTAACTAAAATGTGTTCCTGTTTAGCTGAGTTGCAAACAACAAAGGAGCTTGCCAAAAGCGGAGACGAACATCCTTCTACTACGGGAAAAGGAGCTTCACAGAGAGCACGTCTTACTGGAGCGAATAAACGAATGTTCAACTTGCTCCGAAAAGCCAAAGTTCAGCTCATGAAGATTGACCAGCAGAAACAGATGAAGTCCTCTACGGTAAAAAACTAAACGTTTTTACTAACGTTAATGAGGTATATTTGTAATTATTGTTACTGAATAAAAGTACACCCCCTTCCCAACATACACATATTTCCAACTGTTTAAAAATCACACAGATACACAATGTGGTGAAATGATACCAATGCTTGACAGTATCACTATCTCCCCTCCTTTCTGAAGCTGTTATCTGGGCCTGCTGGTGTTCGGTCGAGAAATTTGACCTCTAAAAGACAGAGAAGAAACCCAAGAGCGCAGCCCGGGACTGATGTTCCAATCAAGACGGAGCCATCTCAAGGACAAGTAAGTGTGTAAATCAATAAGGCTTGTGACAGACAATCAATCCAACAAAACTCGTTACATCTTTCTCGTTTACCTTTATCTCTTGGGCTTTAAGATTGCAATATATTATTGCCATTCTTTCGCAGGTTTTTTTCATAGTTTGGCCGGGGGTGAGACTTATACTCTGGTGTGACTTAAATGTTTTTTACCTCTTAATTACGCATTTTGCGCCTGGTTCGTCTTATAATCCGGAGTAAGGCTCCACAATTAACCAAAATCTAACCGATATTGTGATATGACATAGTGCGATAGTGTAATAGCAAGACACTGCGTTTTTTTCCCCAAGGATTTATAGTTTTAGTTTGTTATTTGAGTGATAGAGTGTTTGGCCAACAAGAATTGTCACAGTTCTGGTTTTAACAGCGCCAGCCAATCAGAGGCTCATTTTAATGGCACTATGCAATAAAAGCATGGCAAGGTTTGCATGCACTGTGTGCGCGACTGTGATAGGCTTGTATCAGCTGTCAGTCAAGCATCCCTTACACAACTGGCCACAAAAACAAACACGACAGCCCCTAGCTTTAGCGCAGGGGTCAGGAAACTTTGTGCCCCAAAGACCAATGAAAGCAAAAAAATATGATTTTTTTTTTTGATGGGAGGGCCCTTATCATATATTTTAAGTCGAAGTTCAACAAAACCAAACCCGCTCTCCAGACCATTGTACATCAGTTTTGTCTTGACTTTGCACGTGCGACAATCAGCCTCGTATGTTACAATACATTAAATAATTGTCTATGTTCTATTTGATCTCAGAGCGGATATGTACCTATGAAAAGAGCCCAACATGGCTCAGGAGCCATAGGTCCCCCACCCCTGCTTTAGCTGCTTGTTAAATTGATACATTGATTTAAATTTATCAATTAAATCGGGCTCTGAGGAAAGTCAGAAGAGCGCAAAGAAATGCTGATCACCATTTGGATTGTTATCGGATTTGGGAATCAACTGAGGCGGCGTTGGAAGGGAAAGCTAACAGATAGACTAACAACTCTTAAGCCACCACTGCCAAACGTGGCTAGTCACCAACGCCAGATTCATTACCCATGAAATGGATGACCTGGAGGTACTATTTGCAGGAAACGGCTGCGTTCATGACTTGTACTTTAATAATTGCAGAGAGCGCCGAGACCTTGCTGAACTTACCTGATGTTAGCATGCAGCCAGTGAGCTGCTCTCAAAACTTGTTCTCTTGCTCTGAAAGTAGAATCCCTCCATTTCGTAGTACTTCTGTATCACAATAAAGAACATTTATTCAAATGCAATTCCATTTTTATTTGTAGATCTATAGTTATTTTGTTCCAGTCATATACCCTTAGTCAGTAATAACGTAATGTCATCTTGCTTTAAGTTTGCATGTCGCTCTGTTTAAGTTTTACCCAAAAACAAACTTGGAGCAGAAAATGCACTTTTCTTTTAAAATTGAAAATCACTTTGAAATTGGAACTCAGGTCTGAAAAATTGCAATTTTTTTTTTTCCCCCCGTCGTGCATCCCTAATCTAGATCGATTTATAGTCTGGAAAGTACAGTAGTATCAGGATTATTTTCGTTTAAGGCATTAATCTATTTGAACCTCTCAACTATGTGTCTTTGTGTGACTCTCGTTGTGTTTTATCACTGTTCTAGTCGCAGATCATCTCACCGCTGTGCCAAGAGTTCCGTCAGGCAGGAGGTCCACGCATTAAGCATGTGTGCCGTGCTGCTTCTGTGGTCCTTGGGCAGCCTCGGGCATTGGTACCAGATGACATTCCCAGGCTCAGCGCTCTGCCTCTGCATGAAAGAACCGGCATCTCTCCCTCAGCCATCGCCAAAGGTAGTTAAGTCCAATGACAATTTCTTTGACCTCTTTCATTCTTTTTGAATTTAGTACTGTGGTACCTCTTTATACGAGCCTTATTTGTTCTAGGATCATGCTCGTAGCAAATTCTTCTGAATTGAAAAGATTAAAAAGTAATTGGTCCTTCGTGAAGCAGCCCAGTAAACCCTAAATAGCTATGAAACACATCTTCCTGTTCCCCAAAAACACATTCAAATAGTAAATGAACATAAAAGATATGGTAAGAAGATAAATAAGACTATATTAACAAATGCAAGTTTGTTTTGAGCGTCGTAACCAATATGTGCGTGTGGTGTGGAGGAAGGTGGTTCCAAGGAAAAGTCACGGATGTTGCATATATGTAGACTTATGTTTTTGGATTATTTAAAATTGTGTATGTCGTTTAACAATTTTTTTTACGGGAAACTTTTTTTCTCTTTAAAAATACAGACCGATTTTATCTTGCTCATTTCGGCACTAATCCTGATTGTCTTGGTCACTGGTAGCCAGAGGGGTAGAGTAGCCAAAAGTTTTTACTTACCTAAAAGTACTGTTACTTATGAATAATATGACGCAAGTAGAAGTAAAAAGTAGTCATCCAAATAATTACTCGATAAGAAGTAAAAAAAATTACTTGGTGAAAACACTACTGTATTACTAAGTAACTGTAGCTACGTCTTATTTATAATGCTTTTTTGTCAAATAACCATTCAATTAGAACAGATTATCAAATCATTTCTGTCCATCCAATTAACTCCAGAGTTGCTGGATACAACCGGAATGTTTGATGTTTGATCTCACATTACACATAGTCCAGTGTTTTTCCGAATTGCTCAGTCCACAATTGAATGGATTTGGGAGTACAGTCCATAAACATGCCCGATTAAAGTCGCCGTCGACGATAAAGCTCCGTTGGGGTGTGCAAGCTGCTGTTTATTGATAGCAGCGGGCAGATTTAGCGCTATGCTAACGTTAGCATCCGGTGAAACGGTTAGCGGTGGAAAGTAAACAGCAAACACAAAGACCACAGTTAACTCTCCTGGTACATAGAAGGGTCTGCACGATACTGCTAGAAACTCCATATCGAGTGAGCAGTGTGTGTCAATGGTTCGGCTGTTATTGTAGCGCGTAGTCTCCAACCCCTGTTTTTACCGGAGTCTTCGTCTCGTTCGAGCCGGTGATGTAATGCGGCGTCGGGAAAGCCAAGACTCCGTGATGACAAAAAAAAAGACTCCAATTCCGGACATTGTTGGTGGCGATCCGTAGCTCAAATTCACTCATTGTGGACGATGGATCTGGCGTTGGTTGAACATGCTTGGGAGCGCTGGTCTGTGTGGTCGCCTTCTTAACTCAGAGCCGACTGGCAGCCTTTTCCTTTTGCTCCGTCGTTGTCGGCAGGCAGGCAGATCTTCCAGGGAGATCCGGTGGTCTCTGTATATCCCTCGGGATGTAGTGGATATTATTGTATATGCGAAGGGAGTCGAAGGGAAAATATGAGTGATCAGGGGACACTGAAAAACAAAAGACGAACTGGAGCCCGAGCCGCAGCGTCTGCACAACGCGCTGCCATCTTGACTACAGGTGTACCAAGTGTTTTAGCCCCTAATTATGCCTCCGAAGAAAGTCAGTGCAAGCAGCAATGTTGCTACAGGTGAAAAAAGAAAAGTAGTGCGTACAACTATTGCATTTAAGTAAGAAATAATAGCAAAATATAAAGGAGGTGTGCGAGTGTCTGATCTTGCTAGGGAATACAGCATGGCTTCTGCTGACCACCACAAAGGTAAGAAATCCTATTCATAATTCTTTTCTTTATCCTTTTTTTTATTTTACACGTTCATGTTAGCGTAATCTTTCGTACGGAAGATTACGATAACGCAAACGTACGATTAGCCTGGGTTAGCTTTAGTTTACGTTAAACATTCAAGGTAAACATTCAGGGTGTTGGAACGGAGCCCAACATTCAGGGTTTTTGAACGGAGCCCCCTTTTCCAATGAACCGCTCACCACTTGTCGTGGAGACCCGGGTGCTAAATGACGGCCTGATTTTTTTTATTTTCACACCTTGATGTTAGTGTAATCTTTCGTACGGAAGATTACGATAACGCGAACGTACGATTAGCCTGGGTTAGCTTTAGTTTACGTTAAACATTCAGGGTGTTGGAACGGATTAAAACGATTTACAATATTTTTAATGGGAAAAATTATTTCGGTGATCGAACAAATCGGTTTTTGAACAGGGTACTGGAACGGATTATGGTCGAGAACCGAGGTTCCACTGTATTTAATTGTGATACCTCAACACTGAGAGAGTTGATACTAACAAGTGTGACGTCAGGCCCTAAATAAACACATATTAAATGTCAATCACATTTTTGTATATATTAAGATAAACATAGACGAACACATTTGAATGTGAATGATAAAAAATAATAAATTCGTTTCATGTGTTGCAGATGTTGCAGATGGCTCTCTGTCAGAATCAGATGGTCCGGACTATTTAGATTCAAAAGTGACTAAGGTGAAGAAGGCATCCAGCTTTTTAAAGCGAAAAGGACTCGGAGCTTTCGGATACCGTTCTCGGAGGTGTGGGGTATGCAAGGGATGTAACCACGAAGAGGATTGTGGGACTTGCATTAACTGCCTGGACAAACCAAAGTTTGGTGGACCCAACACCAAACGACAATGTTGTGTGTAAGTTTATGAATATTAAATCCTTTGTCAGAAAGCCGATGGGAACTTGTAAAAAATACCAATTTTGTCCTCTTTTACCCCTACAAGGTACAAGAGATGTGACCAAATTGAAGAGAGGAAAGCCCGAAGACTAAGTGGACGATTGGCACCCAAAGGTGATTTCTCTATCCTTTCCTATAATTCCAAAATGTTCTTGAAGTGGTATTGACTCAACAAACACTTCATTTTCTTTTTAAGGTTCAAAACGACGACGACCCTCATTTAGTGGAGGACATTCAAGTAATGATGAAGGGATCGAAAGCGTGGCAGACTCACCTACCGGACTCCAGGCAGATAGTAACAGTCCATCCTTAAGGAAGCAGCCGAAACGTGTGGTAAAACCGCGTGTCTACTTTGACCTAGTAGACTATGAATCAGATCTGGACGAAAAGGACCTAAGCTCAGCCTCGCCAGCCAGAAAGAAAGGCAATGGGCCTCGTTTGAGTCCAGGTAAAAAGAAACTCCGCAAATCAGATATCTGAGCTTTAACCAGGATCCTAAATACAATTTACTTTTAGAAAACACTTATGATCGAGAGTTCAATAAATTGTTACCCAAATGTTGTATTATTCTGCTATAAAGACTTTGTTTCACCAGATGGATTCCTAGGAGATATATCAGACGATGAAATCCGGCAACGGAAATCCAGCACACACCGTGTGTCATCTGTTCGTCGCAAAGCCCAAAAGGTTAGAGCATCAAAAGATAACTCTTACTCAGTTATGTGATTTCTCATCATTAAATACATCTTGAGTTACATGGCATTGCTTTTAATTTGGAGCACAATTATTTTTTAAACCAGTGAAAGGGATTAACTAAAACAATTCTAACAACCACTGACCAGTTGGAATGATGTCTTTAAAATGCTGCATCATGTCGCAACCTCTCTCTGAAAAAAGTTGGAAAAAACTTAAAGAAAATATATCAATGAATGAATACACTTTTACTTTTATTCCCTTATGTTTGTTATGTTTATCTTTCAGGGTATGCCATCGCAAGTGTTACTTGAGGAGACGCCACCAAGTGTCCTGGCTGCCCTAGCTAATGGTTTTGAGCAAAGGGAGGTGGAGTCTTCAAAACCCACCCATAAAATCCGGGTTGACTTCAAGGTATTTTTGGGGTCGGGTTTTACCACAACTTGATCATCCCTGTTTAGAAAACAACCCCTTCATTTATTCGGACGTTAAAAACAATGACATTGTTTTTTCTTGCCTTTAAATGTTTTTAATCTGAAATGTCCCCACAATTTTGTCATTTCTGCATCATTAACTTAACAGCTTTACTATAACTTCTTTATCCTTCCTTTTGTGCGTGTATTATGACTGTGTTTTGCCTGTGTTTAGTTTTGCTCTCAAAATGATCCATTTTATGTGCAAAATGTGAATTTTTACTCTCAATTTGCTACATGAAGCTGCACAATTTAAGTCTGGTTTGATAGTTTTGTTTTGGAAATAAGCTAATTCATCGTCAATTGATTTTGTGACAAGCAATCTGACAGAAGCCATGACTGTTTTTGTCAAAATGGTGCTTGATGACTTTGATGATTATTTTTGAAAATTATGATTTTGAAATGTACATTTTTTCAATGCAAGGTCCTTTAACTGTAAAACAATTTCAGGAGGACTGTACTTTGGAGAATGTTTGGAACATGGGTGGTTTAAGTATACTGACCTCTACACCAAGAATGCCACCACACGTGTGCCTACTTTGTGCTAGTAAAGGGCAACACGAGGTAATTGTATTTAAAAGTACTGCTTGTCCTTGTCTTATCATAATATAACATTAAAATGACAATTTGCATTTAATTTAATTGAAACATGTTTGATTTTTAGATGTTGCATTGCCAAGTGTGCTGTGAGCCCTTCCATTGGTTTTGCCTTGAAGAAGCAGAGCGTCCCTTAGTGGGAAACAAGGAAAACTGGTGTTGTCGTCACTGCAGGTTTTGCCATGTATGTGGTGGGAAAAAGAAGCAATCAAAGGTATGCACTGCAACCTGTATGGTGTTGCATTATTATTGCTATTATTGTTTTGAATATACTTAAATCAGTGTTTTTAAACATAATTTCACAGCCTTTGCTGGAGTGCGAGAGATGTCAGAACTGCTATCATGCTTCCTGTCTTGGACCAAATTATCCAAAACAAAACAAAAAGAGGAAAGCTTGGGTGGGTTCTATCTGCTTAAAAAATACCAAGTCATCCATTTTCGCTTTAAGCTTTGTTGATTGTCTAACATATCATTGTGACTGTTTTTGTAGGTTTGTATAACATGCATCAGGTGTAAGAGCTGTGGGGTCACTCCTGGAAAGAGCTGGGACATTGATTGGAACCATGATAAAGGACTCTGTCCCGACTGTTCACAACTCTTTGAACTGGGTACCCAAATTCAATTTTTTTAACGCTTTTTTTCTTTGTGCGTGTGTTGCTATTATTGGAGCCTGTTATTTATGGTGTCATTTTGTGTGTTCTGTTGTATCAGGTAACTATTGCCCAATCTGCTTCAAGTGTTATGAGGACAATGACTACGACAGTCAAATGATGCAATGTGGCACATGTAACCACTGGGTGCACGCCAAGTGCGAGGATCTTACAGGTAATGTTTAGAGTAATCAAGAATGCTGTCGCAAATAGGATATATTTGTCTAATCGCGAATATTTTTCACATTTGTAATTAGTCTTTTTCTTTCCACCCCCTTTCGTGAACACCCTTTACTGAAATGTCGAGGAAATCATGTCAATGTGCAGTGACGCACATGCTTAAGCAGACAACACTGGTTTTGTGACTAATTCCACACCCCTGCAGAATCTGACACCCTTTCGAGTGAACGTGCATGCGTTTTTTCCTATGCTTTCAGCGCTGTGCTTCCGGCAGAACGAGTGTTGCGATCGTCGTCTGTATAATGTGTTAAATGAGTAATCTTGATTGCTGAGGTCTAAACAAACGCAATCATTGTCTTTATCATGAGTTCAACACCGAAGGTGACCCAATTAGTAATAGGCTATAGCATTCAAATTCACGACTAGTTTTACACAAGTAGCCTCTATATAGAGTGCTATTGTGGCCTTATTGTAATGCATGTTTATTGTGTTCTGTAGTAGCCATATTGTAATGCATGTTTATTTTACGTAGTTGTTCACTGATCACTAAAACAAGAGCACCATTGTGAATGAGTCCCTGGTTTCATTGGATTTTGCTTTGTAAACAAGTGTTTGGAATTGATTTAAAATCCGACTCACCTATCTACTGATGGCAAAGTAAGACATACTTCTAACCTATTGTGCTCTGTGACTTTGGGAGACTACAAAGGAGTACTACACTCTGTGGTGGGTTTCTGAATTTGTGCTCTACAAATAAGGTTACAGGTTTTGATATTGATGATGAAGATTGTGATAAGTCTGTTGTTCAAATTCAAAGAGCGAGCACTTAAGCAAAGAGAGTGAGATTCTGGAAACCACTGAAAACCCGTCCTTCCCTCTGATTTCTGAGGGAAACGTTTGTAACACTTCAAAATCACAGTGGTGGCATCTTTAGTAACCTTGATGGCACAAGTCTGTCGTTCAAACATGGACAGTTTTTGAAGGCGGAGTCAGATTTCACTTTAAGTGTGTGTGTTGAAATTAGGGTATTTTTTTCTTATATGTGCCCCTCGTTTTTGCACTTGATTATTGAAAAGTTGAGTCAAATACTTAACCACCTGTTACCTCACCGGTGCGTTGTTCCCCAAGAGGGGTAAAACATTACAAAATAATCGTCACTTACGATTATTTTTGTGACAATTTTCTCTGGAAATTCCTAATCGTGATATCCCTTGTGATCAAATACATATGGCTACAAATTGTTCTCAATCTTTTAACTTGATACCAGTTGTGTGCCTAGAACCTTTGGTTTTGTTTTAAATAGTTTAGAACAATATTTTTCCATTTGCAAAGTAATGATTTCGGAAAAGGAATTTGAAAATTTCAAGTGTTGCGATTTGACTTGTCGATGAAACCAAGCAAAATAAGTTTAGAATGGCACAGACTCCAAGGAGCAAAAGCAACAAAGAAGATGTCCTACCAAAGATAAATGCACATTTTTAAACCCAATCATTGTTTTATTTCTTCTCTTTTCCCCTTATTATTCGTTGCTTTACCTTATACATTCCGACATTGCTGCTAACCTTCGTTTTCTCTTTAACTCGTTTTAGACGAACTGTATGAAATCCTGTCCAGCTTACCAGAGAGTGTGGTGTATTCATGCCGGCCATGCAGTGTGACTCAGCCAAGTGCCTGGAGAGAACTTCTCTACATTGAGCTCCGGTCCGGAGTCGAGAAAGTTTTAGCCTGCCTATTGTCTTCCAGCCTTACCCAGCACCTTGTTACCTGTTCCCAGGTAAGTAACCCAGCCCTCTTTCAGACGATTATAATTCTTAAAAAAACAATACAATTCCTGGGAGAACTAAGCCCGTCAAATAGGAATCAAAGAATGTGCATGTGTGCTGCAGTGTGAAAAGTTGGTGGGACCTGACAGCGGAATTGAAGGACGACCGGCCTGTGACCTGCGAGCTGTGGGCAAGAAGTTTGACAAAGGCCTTTATACAACATTGGTAAATACAATTTCATGTCTTTGTCCAAAAAACAGTTTTGAAGAGTGAACAACATATTTAGGCAATCTTTCAAGGTTGAAAAGTAAAAATCTACTGAACAGAGGCTGATTTTTGTAAATGTTTATGAAGGTGCTTTTATGTGAGTTGTCATTGAAGATATTTAACAACAGTTTTAATCCGGGTATAACAGATAAAAGTTGTTTTTATTTTATTTCTCCCCTAGTTACCTTAATATAATGACCAATATTTCTTGACAGAAAATGTTCCATGAAGATGTAGTACAGGTGGTGAGAAAAAGGCTTGAACAGGAAGAAAACCTTCCAGAAGAGCAAAGACCTACAGCTTTGGCACGTTCATACTATCTAAAGGTATTTATTTTCTTTTTCTTTGTGGTATCAGATAGATACCCATGATAAATATAATTTGGTTTTTGAAAGCAAGTCTTTTGTTTAATGATCTTTCACCCTCGAACAAATGTATTTGTGATTGAATTTTAATGTTCTTTTACGGCTCCTATCATAACACAAATTTGGTTTGAACCTTTTTACACTTCATTAAGCAAGAAATTTTCATGTTTACAATGTCCGCTTACTTTAGAACTAACGCAAGCTATTTTTCCAAAGCTGCTTGAGGAAGTCTTCAATTGGTTCAACAGTCAAGACCCGGAAGTATGGAACTCGTGTAACAAAACATTGCCAGTGTGAGTAATGTGTGGAATCTGTACTAGTGAAACTGTTTTTGTAATAGGCTCATTAATTTGCTGTTAATAGGAATGGAAAACAATGTTGATTTTATTTTCAAGTCCTTGTTTTTTGTATTCTTCCAGGGGGATGCTGTCGCATGCTGTTCATCCTCCTAACACTGAGCATGTCTACGCTCAGTGGCAGGAAAGGGATGCACTCCTATCTAGAACTCCTTTAGGAGTTTTGCAGTGGGATAATGGACAAAATTTAGATGATAAAAAAGATGAGTTTTATCCGCCAATGTCTGTGGAGCATCCAAGCTGGAATCACTTAAAAACCAGCAATTCCTCCCGGCATAAGTCGAAAGGTAATATTAACCCCGTTGTTAACTCTGATCTTATATTGTTAAACAAAGCTTTTCTCTATTTTTTCACATCAGGAAAAAGAGGAAGGCTTTCAAAAGCAGATCTTGACACAGGCTGGTCGAAAGATGACCTGAGACAGTGCTCTTTGTGTCAAAAATATGGTGACCGTAAACCCAACGTAAGTAATATAGTTATATGTTGAAGAATGACACCCATTGTTAATATTTGTAGTATTTAACACAAATGTAGAAGGTTGTGCTTAGCTTCTCATAAAAGACTTCCTGTTTTTTTAGGATGCAGGCAGGCTCTTGTACCTTGGCCAGAATGAGTGGGCGCATGTGAACTGTAGTCTATGGTCAGCTGAGGTTTTTGAAGAGGACAATGGCTCTTTACTGCATGTGCACAGTGCAGTCACACGGGGTCGCCTAATGGTTTGTGTCACAATGTTTTACTTACAGTGAGTTTTTTAATCATGTTAAATTTTCTCACCATCAATTTGTTTTCGATTAGCGATGTGAACGGTGTAACCAGACGGGTGCCACAGTTGGCTGTTGCCTGACTTCTTGTCAGAGCAACTATCACTTTATGTGTGCCCGCTCCCGCCACTGTGTATTCCAGGATGATAAGAAGGTATATTGTCACAAACACAAGCATCTGATCAGTGGAAAGGTAATTATCACACCCTCTCACTTTCAAAATAACAAGCTTGTTGTTTTCAGCTTGTAAAGAAGGAAATGTCTTTGTTGGTTTTGTAAAGGTGATAACTGGCCAGGAGTTTGAAGTGAACCGACGGATTTACGTGGATTTTGAAGGCATCAGTCTTCGCAGGAAGTTTTTAATGGGACTTGAGCCAGAGTTAATCAATGTCATGATTGGTATTGTTTAAGTCACTGTTTTAAAAAAAAAATCTCTCAATATTTATGCCATCCATGTTACAAATCATTTGTATACTTTCTTTGCACAGGTTCATTACAGATTGATAATCTTGGTGTCCTGTCTGAACTTTCAGCAAGCAAAGGAAAGCTGTTTCCTGTGGGATTTCAGTAAGTTATCTTGACTCTATGTCAATGGTCTAGGATTTCTGCTTGAAAAAGATTTGCTATAGCTCCTGTTTTTGGTTCCATAGGTGCTCTCGCTGGTACTGGAGCACTATGAATCCACAGCAAAAATGCAAATATACATGCACAGTCCGTGAAGTCCAACCTTCAATACCCGAGAAACCCATTGAGGAGATGCCTGACCAAGGAGATAATCACACCATTGAGCACAACCCTTTTCCACTACCAGGTTATTTGGCTGTTTCTTTATCACATATTGTTTCTTAGGGTGATAATCAGATTCCATTCTTTTTAATAAAGATACCAATGTGTGTATGTTTATTCAGAAACCCAAGTGACAGAATTGCAGCCCCAACATGAGGACCAACTTGTAGTTCAGTCAATGAAACCAGATCATGGGAAAAAAACAAAGATTCTCAGTTATCCACAAGCCAGGAGACCAGCTGGAGGAATGTCCCGACCGTTACCATCCCCAGGTAAAGGTTTTATTTTTAGAAAGTTATGGTAACAAAAATTTCTGCACTTAAAAAGTAGGTGTGGGTGATAATGTTAAAAGAATAATATCTCAACCCAAAACAAAAAACAGACAAATTATTTCGAACATACAGATGTGTGTCAAATGTGCTTGCAGTTAAAATATAACCCACAAATCGAATAAAAGCACATTTTCTAACTGCACTTTAGCACATGCTGTCTTCTGTTCACTCAGAAGTCTCCTATTATATGCTTAGCCCATCCCTAACATAATTGATAAGAATAAAATTCATTGTATTCATAGGTGCCTTTCTTGCTTGTATTTGTAAAGCATTTTTATAATCGGTTACTGTATGGTTCCACGTTGTGCATTATTTCTTTAAAAGTCACGTTATGCACAAAACATGCCATTCTTTATTTATTAATTCCTTATCTTAAAAGTTTCAATCATTGTGGGAATTACTGCATGAGTGTAAAAGTGTTAAGCTTGTGCGTGCACTGTTAGCTTATTGGCCATTTTTATACGGAGATTACATAAAATAAAAAGGACAACATGTACAATAATAATACATTTTATTTTAAAGCAGAATTACAGAGGTCAATTGGTAATTAGTTCCAAAGTTGGGGAGTCGAGCGTCTGAAAGCTCTGCTCCCCATGGAGTTTAAACAGAAAGTGGGTACTGTGATATGGAGGCAGGAAGAAGATATGAGTGGCGCAGGATGGGTTGGCAATGTGTGAAGGAGGTCAGAAAGGTAGGGAGGGGCAGAATTATGGATGGCCTTTTAGGGTTACAGAAAGAATTGGTAAGTGATTATTTGATTTGGAGCCACATGTATACATTTATACAACATAGACAGGCAACTTACCGGAATAGAATAGTTCTTAAAAAAAATGAAGTACGATATTTTCTGCATTGTAAGGCACCCTGGATTATAAGGTGCACCCCCCAAAAATAGTCTTTTTATCATATATTTTCCATAACTTAGGTGCACTTGACAGTAGGTACGTCAATAAAAGAGTCGGATAGGTGAGTCAAATATTATTAACCCCTCAATGCGGGCCGGGTCAGACTGTTTCAGACACGTACAGATACGGTGTTTGTAAGACGTCGCCCATCACTGAAATATGTCATACTACATATCATTGGAAAGTTTTAACTCTTGGGATTCAAGATATGCAGACCATCTAAAAATATACTCATCACATAAATCACTATCAGTCGGAAACAAGATACCCCATAACTACAAATCAGTCATAACTCACCAAAGATGTTGTCTTGCAGCCATCAAATTCGATGATAAAACGCAAGCGTGTAAAATATTGATGTACTACACAACACGCCATAATGAGAAAAAAATTGCCAAAAAGCATCTCTGCATTGATGGAGGTTGCTTGTTGCTAAACTGTCTGTTTAGCCTCATTATTCCCGTTTACAAATACACACTAGTAAAATTGTTTTCTCTAGAGTGTAGACAAACCTAAATTGTGATTCAAATCTTTTTGGGCCAATTGCAGGCTTTATTGTACCCCGCTTTAGCCAATACGAGCCTATGAATGGTAAGTAGTCCGAGCTTCCTTTACCTCTGAATAACTTAAGCCAATAGTGACCCATTCAAATGATGATTCACTCATTGTGAGGAAATGAAATGCCGGTATGTATATCCCAGCATGCTCCACGCACTCGGGGGAAATTGAGTCGGCGGCTGCTTACCGTAGTTGCATTTATATAGCGCTTTTCAAGACACTGAAGACCTCCCAAAGGGCTTTACAATGTACTTCGCACTTAGGTCCGTTTTTGTAAATATTTAAAGCTTTAAGATTGGCTTATAGTGCTAAAAATACGGTTCATAAATAAGCAATCTTAACGATTTATGCATTTTGTTGAAGGTCACATACTTGTTTTAGTCTCTAACAATCTAATTTTGTCAAGTTGCCCTCACCTCATTTGTCGTTTGACCTGGTACAAGGTTTACAAATTTTCTGTTCTCCTTACAGGAGCAATTCCAATAAAACCTCACCACATACTAACAGTAAGTGATCTAGAAGAGACCAGAAGAGTCCGACGCCACAACCCCCACATACAGGCAACAGGCCTACGGTCTCCTGCCTCTCTTGGACCTCCAACAGGACCACCAACTGGACCAGTCACTCTGCGTGCAGGAAAGTCTCTTCCAACTTCACCACTTTTCTCAAGTGCAAATAAAGACTGCCCGATAAATTCTTTATTAGTTGGTCCAGTTGGTGGCAGAAATACTTCCTCGGTCCGGTGCCCTGCGACAGGGAAGACCCTTTGTGCCTCATCTTTCTTTCCTCCGTCTCCCTGGCAGGACAATGCAGGGACATTTGCATCTCCAAGTTTGTCTTTCTCTCCATCCCTACAAAATTTACCCCGGGCTCGACTATCGTTTGAGTTGAGCCAATCAGATAATGTTGAAGTGCCGCACAATTTCTTGGCATCACCAGAGCCGGAGGATGTCTCGCCCACAAATGGAACTTCACCTCAGAGGGACTTGGATGAACAGAAAGATGAAGATGAATTTACCTTTACTGCGTATCACAAGGATCCCAGCTTAAATCCTGGACAGGAGATGAGGACAGAATTGGAAATTGAAGAGACGGTCTTAAATGAGGTTGTGGCCATGAATTGTGGTGGACAAATAGTTGTGGAGGGGGATGATAAAGAAGAATTCTGGAGTCGACCCCAAGAGATTCAGAAACGGAAGTCCCTTGTTGCCAGTCTTCCGAGGTCAGCAGCCTCTGATCGAAATGATGTGGGGAACACCTCCTCTGATGATGATATGGAACATTACTTTGACTTCACTCGGTCTATTGTTAGCCGTCCTGGGACGAAAGAGCATTCCAAGTCTCCCACGTCCACGTCCTCCAAGAACATGGCTCAATTAGATGGTGTAGATGATGGAACAGAGAGTGATGCAAGCATCTCTACAAATGATGATCGGCAGAAAGTTGATAGTTCTGGTAAAAATGTGCCAATCCAGAATCTAACAAACAGTGATATGCCCGAATCTGAACCATTTACCAGGACCACTGGACTTCCGAATGAAAGCCTCAAATCTCCATCCAATAACAAGAACAAAGATTCCTCATCTTCAACAGTCTTATCTGCAGTTAGTAATCCCGTAGCAACGTTTCAAAATTCACCAGGATCCTCAAAGGAAATCAGCACGGGTTTGCTCTCACTACAGATGTCAGTGGCATCTCCTCAACAAGTAGAAAATGCTGACAAAAATCATGAAAATGTACTTTCTACCCTTGGAGGCATCCGCAATCAGCCAGGCTCTGAAATGCGTAACTCTCAGGAGACTCGTCACTGTAAACTCCAATTAGGTGAAACTGTTCCTCTACTGGAATGTACACAACCTGAATCCCAAAAGGCTCAGGCGTCAAAACCGGTGAAATCAAAATCAGACAGTAGCCAATTTGTGTCACCTGCAGAGGTTTCCACTGTGTTAGGCAACCACATTAAATGTAACTCCATGGGAAATCCCGACAACATTGTCCAGTGTGGCCTAAAATTGACAAAGGTGCATTGTCCTTCGCAAGGTTTTTCTGACTTTGCCCAGAAGTATCCCAGTCTGCCAGGAATGTCGCAACCCTCCCTCACAAGTATTACACTACAACCTGTCAGCACATCTCAAGACTCAACCTTTCATCAAAGAGACCCCTTGTCTCAGAAATCTGCCACCACGACTCTTGTCAAAGACCAAACACAGACTCTTCTAAATGTTGTGCCCCAAAATACGCCTTTGTCTTCAGGGAAATCCGTACAAGTAGTGACTTCTAGTAACATCTTATTAACCAGGCACTCGACCCAGACAACACCTTTGGCTTCTACCACTGTCACCATTGTGTCTTCTTCTACTCCAACATCATCTCTCCCTGGACTTAGCACACCTACTCCAGCTCCATACCAGACAACATCTCCAGTTAATTTGAACGGCTACAGCTCTTCACTAGTGCAGAAGGATGCTTCTTCTGGACACACGATCTCAATAAACTTTTCAACACCTAGGCCTACTTTAGAAACGCAACAGCATTTAGTATCACCAGCTCTCCCTGGTCATGCCATTCTTACTGTGAAGGAAGTCGGAGGTCCAAATGTGGACTCTACACCACATGTCTTGTTGGTGAATCGTCTTGGGCAAATTTTTGTCAAGAGTCCTGACAGCAACACATTCCAGCTGCCAAGTCCTAATGCTCCATCCTTTAATTGTGTCACTCAGATTGCCAGCCTTTTGCAGAGCAATGCACTCTCCACCACACTGGCAGCAGCAGGAAACATGCCCACTCCAACTCCCGGGCCATCGGTTTTGTCAACTGCTTCCACAACAGCCACTACCGCTGAGCCAAATCTTAACGCAATTACACAGTTGCTTAATCACAATAGCAATGGAGCATTGTCATCCATTAATGTCAAAAAAGCAAAGAAGAATACTAAGAAACCCAAAGATGAAACTGACTCAGAAAAGATAAAAGTTAAAAAAGACAAAAAGAAAGAGTCCAATGCATCAAAAAAATCAAAGTCATCCAAGGTAGTTGGGCAATGTACAACAAAAAGTTCAGATTTAACTCCTCCAGAGAGTGCAGAAGCAATTATCAACCAGGCAATGGCAAGCAACTACACACCCAAGTGGAGCGGTCTTCGGACACTTAGCCCTTCGTCACTTATTTTGCCGCCCGACCTACTCATTGAGCCTGATCCACCAACAACATGCCCCAAAACGACAACTCATGCATCTCGCCCTCGCACAAGTGTGCGCATGAAGAGAGTATCTTCGCTTTCTGACCGTATAGTTACAAAGAAATCAAAAGTGGATTTCCTAACCTGTGTACCTACCAACAAGGACGAGTGCAATCGGGAAATCGTACCGAGCATTTTAAGCAGGGCCTCTGGGGTTCGCATCAAGACACCAACTGTTAAAGGAATATTGAACTTGGACGAGTTAAAGGAGGAGTCTCAAAGTGATTCTGAACGCTCTGGGTAAGATGTTTTTTTAAAGATATTTTATTTTCAAACTACTCCCGGAAAGTGATTAAATACTATCTTTTTTATAACCTTAGACTATATCGTAACCGACTCACAACTCTATTAAACAAAGGAAGCCTAGTCTTTGTCTGTTTTATCTTCCCCAGGAAACGACAGCAAGAAGTAGCTCAATCGATAAATTTACTTTTACTTACAGACAGACAGAAAGCAAAGTGATATATGCTCTGATTTATGAAAGGAGTTTTCTGGCATTGTTCAACTAAATAACCTTTCTACATTTTCAGCTTCGAACCATGGGATCATACGTCTCGGGGAGAACATGGCAATCCACAAACTTCAGAGCCAGCGGGTCACAGCACTTTTAGTGACTGGAAGAAATACTCTGGTATCTTTCTTTTATACAACTTAATTGAAGCCTTATTTATTTGTAATTTATATACTGTGTTTGCACACGACAAGGTACACCCCAATAAATAGTCCTATAAGGCGCATGGAATTCAAACTATAGTAAGGTTTCACAAAAAATAAAAATGTACCGTTTTTGTGCACTGGTTGATCAGTTGGAATATATCACTGGTCATACAGAAGGACAGACGCCTTATAAGCTACCAAATATTTTATGTTATTGTTGAGCCAGCCTGCGAGAATCTTACCAGACATTAAACTGGTCCGTGGTACTGAAAAGGTTGTGAACCACTGAAATACGGTATTGTATTGCTGACTTGCTTAGTCTTTAAGAAGCGCACAAGATTAGAAACTGAATAAAGATAAATTATTTTTGGGACGTAGTTTGATCGTTCTGAACTGAATGAAGAGAAAGGCATTGTAGGAAGTAATTCAATCTTCCAAAAACATATTAACGCATGGCCTCAGGTATTCAAAACGTTGTAACTTACAATACTTAGGTCAAGCTGAGAAAAAGTGAACCAACCTTTATACTAATTTCACTGTTTTACTAAAAATGCTTTAATAATGAGATAAGACCTAATGCCTACTCAAATGTTGTCTCTGTATCCCTGGTGATCTAGTGGATAGGATGCAGCGCCCTCCTCGCTCGATTTGGGTTCAATTCCTTTTCGACCAAAGTTATGCAATTGTGATTGTTGTAATTGTGCCTGTGCAGTTATTTGAGACTTTTCGTGATTAAGGTCTGTACAAATAAATGTGATGTCACGTAAACAATCATCAATGTCCCTAGCAGCCTGGTGGTTAGGATGCGATTCCCTTACCATTTCAATGTTTCCACTATCATAGGGATATTCTGGTAGGCCTTAAGAGTTTAATTGCTCCCACCAGTCTCATAATCTTGTATTATTAAAAAATGCAATATTTTTAGATATACTGTATTTTTCAGTGTATGATGCACACCCCTATTTTTTTATTATTAGAAATTGATATAGAATCTTTTATCACTTTTCGCAGCTCATACGTTGCTCTTTGCAACCCGGATCAGTGGGAACACCGAAAATTGTAACCACTGGACCACCATTTTTATAAATAACTCATTATCACACCTTTTTTAGTCATGGTACCAGAGATGATTGTTAATTCCGTTGAGTGTTTCACATGTTACAATGTGAATAAATTTGTCATTTACAATGCCTAAAATAAAATCGATGCGTTTGATTTTAAAATCAACAAGATTTTTCTTTTGGGGCCCCTCCTTCCACCACGGTGCCCAAAACTCTTGAGAAACACAGCATTGCTATCCGTTTCGATACCCATTGCCACCATTGTGGTCCTCGATAAAATTTATCGACTGATCAAAATTAGCACAAATATGGTAACGCATTTCCAATTTTGTCTCCATATAAGGAGCACCGGATTATACGGCACCCATTCAGATTTCTCTCCAATTTGGCGTTTTTGATTTCGCCTCTTAGTTCGGAAACTTCTTTATCTACTCTGTAAATTTTATCTACAGTATGCTAAAATTATTTTATTTCAAGCAGAAATACTGTGGTCTCATTTTTTACACATTCATACAGGAAGTTCACTGGAACCCTATTTATGTGCATTCATATCTTACATCTGTAAATAACTTGTGATTTAGACCATCCTAAAAATCCTTTTTCTGAGCATTTTATTGAATACAATTTGCATCCATAGGGGCAGGTTCCGCTTCAGATGAAGACTCGCTGGTGTCTGATGAGGAGGAGGAATATTTGCAAAATAAAGATCAACCTCACTTGAGATTCCAAATAAGCAGTGACGATGGCTTCAATGTGGAGGCAGACACTATAGAGGGTGAGGCAATGTTTTGAAATGTATTTCTCCCCAAATTCCCTGGGATTTATTTTTAAGTCATTGAATCTCATTTGTCTTTACAGTGGCTTGGAAAGCGGTGATAGATGGTGTCCAAGAGGCACGAGCTTTTGCAAAGTTGAGACCTCTGGCTTTCCAAAGACTCACGGGTGCCCGAATGCTCGGCCTTTTACACGACGCTGTGGTCTTCTTGCTGGAACAACTTCAAGGAGCACACCGATGCCAGCATCACACCTTCCGTTTCTTCAAACAGTTCAGCCAGGAAGATGATCTGCCGGTCAATCCTACTGGCTGTGCCCGCTCTGAATTTTATTTTAGGTGTGTACATAAAATTCTGCACAAACATAGAACAAACAATTTTGTGAAAAATGGTTCAGTTTAGAGGTTAGATGATTATCGTGCGGTCCAGTTATTGGGCGTCGCTCCGTTGCTACAACTACTCCCACGTTCCCTCCCGCTCCTTTCCTTCCTTGCTATCCACCTTGTGCCTTCTGATTGGATAAGCAACCAGGGGCGCAGCCACCGAAGCAAAAGCTTTTCCAACCCCACAAACCGCAAACAGGGCAGCTCTGCTAACTCCGCGACATGTCACAACAAGCCTGAGTGTGAATCGAGCAATATTGAGATTTTTCAAAGTTTGTGGCAGAAAAAGCATGTGTGCGATCTACAGATAGCGTGAAAGGTGTTGTTGACTTGTTTTAGGGAAGTACGTCAGGTGGAGACTGATACATTTGTTCTTATCTTAAAATTAATTAGTCAAACAAGTATGTGTTTGTTATTGAGAGATTGTGTAAAAAGTATGCTACAGTGGAAGTGATTAGCTCTGACCATAACATTAGTTTCTCATTCTGGCTTTAAAACGGGAGTGCCCACACTTTTCAATCCGCCAACTCAACTACATTTACATTGGTTTTTGCACTTTTTGTTCAATTTAAGTTAGTTGGTTGTATTGGCATTTTTTTAATTTATTGTAAAAAAACAATCACGTAGCTATTTAAGTTTTTACGTACCTCTATACCGGTTGCCGCTAAGCCTCAATTTATTTTCTCCACTGTTAGTTTGTGGCCTGAGTGAAAGAATAGTCATTTTCGTTGTGTTGAAATTCTAATTCTAAAATGTTTCATAGAGCTATCAAATATTCTTTGTGTCTTTTTGCATTATTAAACATTTTTTGCACCATTTTTTTAAGCTATATACAGCAAATCAATATCGGCTCCACATATAGGTTATTTGTCTCCCCTTAATACTAATAGTGTCGGCCCTGAAAAACCCATAACGGTCGCTTCCTAGTACAGTTAATAAAAAAGTTTATTTTTCATTTTGTTAATTGTAGCAACCGGACACACCACAGGTTTGGCATTAAAAATGTTTCTTACAAAATTGACCATAAGTTAAGCATATAGTAATTAAATGCTGAAAATCTTTTCTCTCCCTAGAAAATCCACATTTGACATGTTCAACTTCCTAGCGTCTCAGCACAGGCAGCTTCCTGACATTGAATCTTATGATGATGAAGAAGATGATGTTCTTTTGAAATCCACAAGGTTAGCCATTGTCTTAAAATTGTTGCATACCATGTTTTTCGCACGTAAGGCTAATTTAATTCTCTCCTGTCCCAGACGGGCCACAAGTTTGGAGCTGCCAATGGCCATGCGCTTCAGACATCTGGAAAGAACATCAAAGGAGGCTGTTGGTGTGTACAGGTAAGCTCTGGATTTTGTTTATCAAACAGTAGAATGCAGAGATCCCTTGGTTTTCACAGTTAATGGGGATCACCACCCGCAAAAAGTGAACATCTGCAAAGTAGCTTTGCACCTCCATAAAAGCTCCCAATGGTAAACTTTCTCCAAGATTGTCATGACCGATAAAGAGTAAAAGACTAACAAAATAAAATTATAGATTTACAAATAACTACACACAACATATAATTGTAGTTGAATGAATGCTTTTATTGTCAAACGCATGTCATGCCTTTATTGGCTATGTTTTTATAGAATAGTCAAACAAAATTGCAGGGCTTCGAATTTCAGTGCAACAAAGCAATTTAGAAAGCTGCTGGCTAGCTAAGCGTTAACATCGTGTGTCCTCGAACTAAGACAAGTCTTCACAATGATTAAAATAAAGTACAAAAATCCCAACATTAGCGCTTTTCAACGAGTTGTTGCTCCAGGTTGTCTGTTTCATGGCATATGGATCTCGCATTGGGGACTAGCCAAACACCGCAGGGGTAAGCTTGTGAGGGTTGTTAGCTTAGCTCTAGCATTAGGCGTGACGCAGACAAGTCACGCCCAACCAATCCACACACATACAATCGGCCCACTGCAGCACTTTCTTTGTTCTTTCTCTGACCACAATGAATCATACGTTGATATAAATGACAAGAAAGACAATTCCATTCAAAATCCATAAAGAAGTGAACCGGCGATAACCAAACGCACAAAGTAGCGAGGGGTCTCTATACCATGAATATGTGCCCCAGGCCCATCACAACCCTAAACAAGCGCACAAGAATGTGAAAAGATTATTTTGCATATGTATTGATAAAGATGGGTTTTCGTATTTCATTTATCGACGTCTTTTGGAGGATTTTTTTTGCCGCAAAATGTTATTTCACTATCGTTAGGATACAAGTACATTGTTCTTATGTACATATGTCAGTCTCCAAGCCCTAGCTTGTTAGCCTATTTAGCCTGCCCTTTTTATATTATTTTGCCCATGAAGACCTTTATCCTGGAGTGCCATGTCTAATCTTGTTGTAAACAATGTTTAATACGCTGTTATCAATGACGATACTAATTACTCTCATACTTATTGGAACACCTAGGAGTTTTTTTTTTAAATGTTATTTTAAACCTACGATATATAAACAATGCTTTCCCATAAGCACAAGGGCACTTTGCTTGCAAAATAGCATTTTATTTGCAAGAACATTGGATTTATGAATGAACTTTGCAAGAACTTTTCGGGTCATCGTGACTATGGCAGAAGTGCACTTAACTTTATATTTCTCTGTCCCGACATTTACGCAGACACTTAATCATCTTTTTTAGGGGACAAAAAAGCTTTGAAGCGTTAACAGTCTGTACTTAAATCTTCGCTTTTATCACCATACTGCTCGTACTCTGCATATAGGCTAGCGCCTACACACTGCCATACGCATTACGTGTTGACAAAACTCTGTTCAAAGCCACTCCTGTCATCTTAATATAATTTATGATAGTTACATCTTTCACACACCCTTGATACTTAGTAATCCGCAGCGCCAGACCCCTATAAAAAAAAACAACAAGAAAAAATACATTTTTACGTTTTGGCACCCAGGCACAATGCTTCTGAAAACGTATGTATACATTCTGAAAAATTAGATAAAAAATGTAAAGACTGGTAAAGCACCCACTATTAAAAGTTAAAAGCAAGACAGAAAGAGTGGCAACAGTCAATCAGCTGAAATATTTCAAACATATTCCCATATTGGCAGGTTTTCATTCATTTCAATGGCAAACCTGCAAATTCACAGCCAAATAAAATTTACTGCCAGGTTTTTTTAGTGAGTTTTTTTTTCATCCCATTCCATCTAGGTCTGCAATCCATGGGCGTGGACTCTTCTGCAAAAGGAACATTGAAGCAGGCGAAATGGTCATAGAGTATGCTGGCATCGTCATTCGCTCAGTGCTCACTGACAAAAGAGAGAAGTACTACGATGGCAAGGTGTGTCTCATTTTAGTTGTTACTAATGTATTCCTAATGTGGTGTGCCCGTAATTTGAGTCACACATATGTGACAGCCTGGGCTCAGGAAGTATAATGGATCATTCTGTAACCCATGGGTCGCTTGTTATATCTCAGCTCCCCCCTGGAACGTCATGTCCTTGGGCAAGACACTTTTCAAACCTTTCCTCCAGTGCCACACTTACACTAGTGCGTGAAAGGTGTGATCATGTAGTGGTAGTTGGAAATGCAATCCGGTAGCCAGGGCAGCTCTGGCTACGTACGTAGTTTACCACCACAAAAAGTGTAAATGTGTTAGTGAATGAATAATGCACCATCCTGAAGCATCCTTGAGTGTCTATATAAATTCATAGCAATATTAGAATTACTTTCGCCAAAAATGCCTCATGAAGAAGAGAGAATACCCAATTAATTCACCGCATTTTCCAGACTATAAGGTGCACCTAAAACCCCCAAGTTGGCCAAAAATTATGAAAGTGCATTTTATAATCTGGTGCGCTTTATGTACCAGAAACTATATAAAATAAAACGCAGAACTCCTAGATGCCATTTTTCCAACGCTCGTTTTTTTGTGTACTGTATTTTCTTGTTGTGTTACACAATAATGGTATGTAACTATAGGGATAGGTTCCATCAGGCTGTACTTGCCCAAGACACATCACCGGAAGTGGTGCCCTGACGACCCGAGCGGTTAAGGGATACGTGAACCATGAAGTATAAACGTATTATATTATTACTTGAATGAAGAATTTGGTTTATCATGATCTTTTGTACAAAACACGTACTTATTTAAATTGTTGTTACATAATTCTGCATACAATAACTGCTTTGCCTTTGAGGAACAAAGTGTGGTTTTAGAATGCCCTTTGTGGTTAACATGTTAACTCCTAACGGGCTGACGGACTTTTGATAAACAAATATGTGTCTATATGTTGTAGCTAGTCACTGAATCATGTCATGCCACATACCATTGGAAAGCTTAAACTCTTGGAATTAGAGATATGATGACCATTTTCAAAATATGCTCATCACAGAAACATGCTGATTCTGAAATGAGATACTAAAAAACTTTAAAGCCAGCCTCGCTCACCAATTATGTCGCCTGGCTGTAATCAAATTTGTCAAATGCCCGCAAAAATGACTTTGTTACATCCAGGACAATCAAGACAATCCAACCCTGTAAAATATTTACTTCAAAACACACAATAATGCCGCCGGATTAAAAAAAATTCGCCTAAAAGCATTCCGGCTTTGTTGGATATTCCTAGTAGTAATTCGTTCTTTTCTCTACAAAAGCCCCTTTTAAACCAAACAGACTCCTAAAATGATTCCCAATATAGTCGTAAGCCTCTGACCTTTCGATTGCCACCACTCTCGGCCAATAGCAGGCTTTTTCAGGACGCAAAAAATACGGTGGCTGCAAATAAACCATACTGCTCAGACTTGCATTCAAATGAACTGATGGTTTGATTCTAAACATTTTTGTCAAACTCTGGAAACTCATTTTGTTGCTGTGAGAGCTTATTCATCAATATTATTCTTTACTCTTTTATTGCTATAAAGTCTAAGATTAAAGTCTGTTCACTTGTTTTTGCCTATCTCTTGTAAGATTTATTATTTTAAATGGATCTTTCACCTAGGTAGAAAAAAGTTTAAACAAATCAAAATATATGTTTGTACAATGTTTGCATTTTCACACTCTGTTTCTGTGGACTCTGCAAACAATATTTCAGTCAAAATTTAATATGGATCTGAACTTCTGGCTTCATTGAGTCTAATGTTTCTTTGCATCTTCTAGTGTAGTCAACCTCGTGCATTGTAGTCTAAAGTAGGGATGCACAATTAATTTAAATGATGGAGGGTTGGGCCAATCAGAATTGTTAGAGTTTGGGATTTGATGCGCCTGCCAATCAGAGTTATGTTTTAATGGCACTAGCTAATAAAGGCAAGCATTACGCTAGGCCACACGACTGTATGCGAGCAGACAGCATCCCTAACAAAGTTCTTCAATAGAGGGTGCTGTTTTCAGAAGGATAAAGCATGTCACTCTGATTCAATTCAAAAAAGAAGTAGCAAAGAAAATGCACATTTAAAATTGAAAACCCTATTGAAATTGCAAGACTGGTTGGAAAAAAAATGCAATTTGACCACCCCCAAGACCTAGCAGCTCTAATGGAAAATATAAGAGAGATTAGGATATTATTGCATTTTCCAAAATCGTACAGCCCTAGTATCAATAGAGTACTTTGCAGAAACAAAGGAAGAGAATAACTTGTCCGCGTTTCGTTTTACCAGGGTATCGGCTGTTACATGTTCCGCATCGACGATTTTGACGTGGTGGATGCGACCATGCACGGCAACGCGGCCAGATTCATCAACCACTCGTGCGAACCCAACTGCTACTCGAGAGTGATCAACGTGGAAGGCCGCAAACACATAGTCATCTTCGCTCTGAGGAAAATCTACCGAGGAGAAGAACTCACCTACGACTACAAGTTCCCCATCGAGGACGCCAGCAACAAGCTCAACTGCAACTGCGGCGCTCGCCGATGCAGACGATTCCTAAATTGAGAGAATACCTCCCTGCTCAAAATACCGCGATTCTTGTTGACTAGAAAGCCTTAAATCTTATGAATGGAGCTCCCGATTGTTGATGGCACTCAGTGCAGAAGATAAATTTGCCACTATTGAGATGAGGAGGAGCAGAAGAGGAGGTTGTCCGACACTGTGTTTGAAGGGTGCCCTAGGCTGCCGGTGACTATTCACGCTTGGTTATTTATATATAGTTTGGCCGTGGTTCCTGGTTTATTTTGGACCTCGGCCTCATGTCTCGGATACACACTCACATTGAGCCTTATCAGTGAAACCAATGCTGTAAAGTTAAGCTTGGCTTTAAGAAATTCATTAAGTTTTACGCCTTTTTGTTCATTTTTAATTCTTACGTTTAGGAGAGTCTTTTATAGTAAACTCATAATCATCTTTGCTCCATCATGTCGTAAAAGGAACTTCCACTTTTGTGTTTGCTCTTGAGCCATATATTCACTCAAACCTTATTTTCTCATCTGGACATTATTTGTGGACTGGATTTGGGTTTAAACCTCCCCACTTCTCTTGAAAAACCTGGTGCTAAGTGTCGAATGGTATCGTTATGGCGTACAATCACTGTCAAAAAGCCGTAGCCAGAAAAAAACACAAAGAGACGATTCGTGCCCGTAAAAATGTTTTGTGTTTCCCGTGGAATTTTTGGAGACCCTGGTGTACAGAGAGGTCTGAGGGCATGACCCCCGGGGGAAGAACATTTCGTACATTTTAAAATTCAGCTGACTGACAGAAACGTAGCACAAATCACACACCATTGCGTTTGCAATCTTTAATATAACAAGAAAACTAAAAGTTGTTTTGATTGACTGCATTTGCTCACACGCACATATATGTATATTTTAAAAAAAAATGTATTTTTGATAATACAAGTTTATGAGACACTGGTAGGATCAATTAAACCCCGGTGGCCCGCCACAATCTTCTGATGATTTGGTATCCAAATTATGACAACGCCACATAAGCTTCGGGGAGACGGCAAGGTGGACTAGATGAGTATGGAGAAAGATCGCTGTTAAAAAGCATATGCGGGAGAAAAAAACATAAAAAGATTCATACTCGGAAAACTGGAAAAAACGCTCCTTATGTAGATCAAAAGGATACATTTTTAAACCCGCGAGTACTAAACGAAAACCTACAGGCATAATATTATAAGCGTCGAGAAACGAAGAGGTCCAATCAGATTACGGGTACAAAACAAGAAGCTACAGGCAGAGTTACGGGTATGATTCTCAGTGGTATGCAAATTATGATGACGTCACAGTTGCTTCAAGGACATGGCAGGGGAAACTAGTCGAGATATGCAATTTCCAAACTCATGTGCAGGTAGAAAACGGAGCTCAATTAGTTTTCCCTGCCGTCTCTGCTTGGTGACATCAGAATTCACATACCACTTTGTATCATATACGTAACTCTGCCGGTGACTTTTTGTTTTGTACCAGTAAATTGATTCATCCTCGTATGTGTTGACTTGTAGGTTTTTATGCCTGTAGTATTTTGTTTTGTACTCTTAGTTTTCAAAACATTTCTTTTTGATTGACTCACAAGGAACATTTTTCAGGTCCGAATCTATTCTTACAAGTACAAATCCTCTTTCTCTAGTTTTTTTTGACAGCGATCTTGCTCCATAGTTGAGTTCTGTTTTCTATCTTCAGATGCAGATTTGGTGAATAGCGGAAGCTATCTCAACTAGTTTCCCCTGCCTTCCCCTACGACGTCATCATATTTTGCATAGCATTGTGTTTCATACCTGTAACTCTGCCCGTGGCTTCTTGTTTTGTACGCATAATCTGTTTCGTCCTCGTAGTTTTTTCGACACGTAGGTGTTTATGCCCGCAGGTTTTTGTTTTATAGTCTTAGGTTTCAAATATCTCTGATTCAGACACAAGTAACATTTTTTACAGTTATGAATCGTCTTTTTTTTGGGTAACCCTTTTTGACAGTTATCGTTGTCTATGCATTCTCAGCATTGAGATACCCTGCAAATAATAATTGGATACCAGGCCTTGTGCAGAACGTATTTTTTGAATAAATGCACCATGGTGGTACTTAACTATATTGGGTAACTCATTATCTTCCCTTATTGATAACATTTCAGCAAACTGCATAGGGTCAATGTACAGTATATGTAGCAAACACTACCCAAACCAAGTTAAGACTGATCATTTTCAGTTCTTAATTTTTTTATCCAAAGCTCCTTTTCAGCTGTTCCAATTGGACGTCTCACGTGGCAATATGAATCTAGTCACTGTGTTAATCCGTGAATCAGGGAGAACGTGCCGGTGTAAATTGCCTCCGAGTGTGTGCGTTCAATTCCTACAGCTAGCTTGTCGTGAACTCACACACTTAGCAAGCCAAGACGATGCACTCCGCACCTAATTGAAAGTAATTAGGAAATGTTGTTCTTAGCGATGTTCAGTACTGTCTTTGATAGGCAGAATTGTATCCACACTGTTTGAAATTAGTCGTGATATTTATTCGCGTTTTGATTTTGACTTTTAACAGTGAAACGTTTTGTATAAATGGTGGTGGGTGTACAGCTCCATTTGTTGCGCTGTATTATTTGTCCTTGGTTTCACTAATTTACTTGAAATTTATGTTGAGGCAATCATATCTTATAATAGTGGCTTTTAAAAGAAGATTTTAATTTAATTTCATTACGTTGTGGCAAGAAACTGATAGTCCTTGAGAATGCCACGGAAGTCATGTGAGCACTGATTGCCTCCAGAGCCCATACATAACCCTCTAATATTGCAGTTCTCCCCCGAAAAGAATTGGAGTGGACATTAAATGTGTGTGTCAACGTCCTGTGCCCATTTTGCATGTTCAATCACTGGGATGGGGCCAAAATAGGTGTCTAATCGGTTAGCAAAGACAAAAAACAACAACAAAACATGCTCCCAACTCATTGCAAGGATTCTACCTCAGCTGTCACAACGGATGTTTGGGAATACTGATCTAAAAACAGATGATATCTGTTTTTTGTCTGCGGAGTTGCTGTGTGTTGACTTTGTCATTTTAGGAGTCTGTGTGTTAGTGCATTTTGCAATAAAGAAGGCAAAATTGTATTCAAATGTCAAGAAAAGAAATGATGACCATTTTGCCCAGATTCTATTCAGAAAGCTATGTTTAAAACACACACACACACACACCACTGAATATATAAATACAGTATATATATAGTAGGGGTATTTTAAAATAAATGTAAAAGACAAAATTGAGAAATATTGATCTTTGAATTTATGTCTTTGTTACCATGTACAAATGAACCTAAGTTTGTAAATATTTGTATACGTATTTCTAAACCTGTTTCATTTTTCTATGCACTTTTTTTATTTATATTATTTGTTTAAATAAAGATGTCGAGATGTTTCAACAAATCTGTTGTTTTTGTTTTTTTAGTAATCATATGTTTATATAACTGTTCCCGAGGGGTCTTCAAAACTTGAAAAAGTCTCGCGTTTGATAACAGCAAACTAACTGAAGGTAAAGCTGACTTATTTAAGTCTTTGTCAGTTAATCTTTGGGATGATTTAACAGTTTTAGAAATAACGGCGTTATTTTATTTTTATTTTCAGAAACGGTAATCTGATTTTTTCGTTCCGCCGTTACAACTTCGTTACTGATGTTACTGTTTTACTCACAGAGTTGCAAGTAAACCATAAGGCACATCTAAAGCGTTAGAGCACACACCGCGCATGCTCAGTAACAATGTGGCATTATGGGTAATGTCAAGTCACATTTACTTGCATGCCCCTTAATCGCAAGATGTCTCAAAGGACTACACCATCGCCTGATCTTAAACCAACATCCGGGCAAGGAAAAACTCAAAACCTCAGCATGGGGAAATAAAAACCTTTGAGAAGGGGCCTCGCAAGTGGTAATCCCCCTTTCAGGATGACCAGAGTGCAATAGATTTAGCATTGGGTAACAGTACACAAAACATAGTAAAGAGCAATAAAACAATAGGTAGTATTTGTCCAGAAAGTGCTTGACAGCAACGACCACTCAAGCCTGTAAAATAGTCCAAAAGTCAATAACAGCAACGCCGCAAGCTTGCCATCGCTGCCGGCTGGTTGATGCAGGCGTTGACATGCTTCAGGTCCAGACACTGTTTCGCGGACTCACCCCAAATCGTCCTTCTCTCTCGTATAACGACCAGCAGGCAGTGGGAAAAAGACAGAAAAAGAAAAATATGAGCTGGGCATCAATCATAAGCTATTGAATAGAAGTGGGTCTAGATTAAGTCTAGATTAAAATTCTTTGACTAAGGTTGCAGATCTTATATACGAGCATATACAAGATCATGATATAAGGTCCGGTGCTGAGCATTCCACAGCACCGGAGCCTGGATGGAGAATGCGCTAGAGCCCGCAGACTTCTTCTTGGCTCTTGGAGTCAAAAGTAGAAATGTGGCCCGTATGTTATTAAGCACATAGCATCACATAGAGAGAGGGGTTGGATAGCCACATAACAGTATAATAAAACACTGTTTTGACTACTCGGTCCTCGGCGCCTGGGTCGGTGGGTACCTGCCCCTACCCAGAGCCCCGCGCACTCTTGTTCACAGCCTCCTGGGTTTACTATTTATTTTGCGAGCCTAATGGTGTATGCAGCGACTTTGGACGCGCACCTGCTACCCCTGTGGATCTCAGCAATGGCGTATCCGTGGCAAGTTGCCTCGTGCGGTGTTAGCAGCTGGCTTTGAACTGGTGTGGACCAGGGAATCTAATTGTTCAATTCAAATAAAGCATCACAATTTCTGCCAAGTGCCCTGAACGTCAAAGTGAACAAATTGAATAAAGCTTTGGTAAACAGCAGAAGTAGCCAAATCCCTTGTCATCTGATTAGTGATGCTCATGACAGGATGAACATCATTTCCACTCTCCCTATGGAGTAAGATTTCTATCAGCAAACGACACACTTGTTAGTGAAGTGTCTGTTAGAGTCAAGCGCGTTTCCACCTACCAGAGGCTGCCGATTCGGTTTGAAATTGGGACAGGTGTGTCTAATCACCACACTACTGTCCCTAATAAGCCTGACCGTTCATAAGGACATTTTGGACAGCACCCAGTGTCGGGGTATCTTTCATTTTCATCTTTGTTTTCCACCATTACCTTTTCCAACCAGGTGAGGTTTGTTTTTCAGTTCTGGGTCTGACTGTTTTATTGTTGTTTTTGATCTTTTGTTTCTTGCCTTGTGGATGAGTTTGTAATTAAACACCATCATTTTTTGAGCACCTTGCCATTCTTCCTGCATTGGGTCCATCGTAAATTCACAACATAATCACTCGACCATGAAAGGACCCAGAGGAAAGTACTCCCTGTTCCGGTTGCAGGTGGAGTCCCTGTGGGCGCTTCGGCTCCCTGCCCTGCCTGCGAGGAGAGTCTCCGGTTGCTTAGGCTCCCTGCCCCGGCTGCAAGAAGATGCCCTGGCTGCTTTGGCTCCCTGTTCCAGCAAGGTCCTTCAGTTGTCCAGTAGCTGCAGCCTCCATAATCAGATACATATTTTTTTTGGGGCCGTCTGGTGAATGAGGGAGAGGCCATGTTGGGGTCTGGGGGGGCCTCAGTCACTAGAGGGCACCTAATAGGTTTGAAATTGGGACTTGTGTGTCCAATCACACCACACTTTTCCCTAATTAGACCGACCCTTCATAAGGACCTTTTGGACTTTACCCGGTGTTGGGTGATTTTTCATTCCTATATTCGTTTTCCACTATCACTATTGTCCAGTCTATCTCGCTTTCTGGGGTTCGTTTTTCCATTTTTGGTTGTGACAGTTTTACTTTTGTTTTTTCACCATTTGTTTCTTAATTTGTAGAAGAGTTTGTGTTTAAGCACAATTTTCGAGCACCTTGGCATGCTTCCTGCGTATTCAATCACAAATTCACAATCAATATCAATTTACAAGCGCAGCAGTCAATATTCATTACATTTTCATTATCATATATGCATGCGTGGAACAAAAATATTCTCAAAACAGAGCTCAATGTACTGTATTGACAGAAATTCTGAAGCCCGATTTGATTTTGTTATATAATAGAGCGGAGATCAAGTATTCTTACTATCACTTTGTCATGTGCATGAAATGAAATGATCTGCAATTATATAGCGCTTTTCAAGTCAATGACTTCCCAAAACGCTTTACAATGTGCTCCACATTTCCCAATAGCGGCCTTGTATTGCAGCCATGTAAGACGCTAACCTGCTTATTGGGGGTGTTAGGGGTTCAGTGTCTTACCCAAGGACACTTCGACATGTAGCACGGACAAGCCGGGATTCGAACTGGGATCCCTTGATCCCAAGACGAGCGCTCTACCTCCTGAGCTACTGCCGCCCCACTTAAAAGGGAATAAAATCATACGACTGATCATGTGACTCTACAAATTTAAGTAATGGACGTGAATAAGTTCATTTTTATGGCTGTCCAAATAAGGGTACGCTGCACCTCTGTCCACCAGAGGGCGCCTAATCGGTTTGCATCTGGGACAAGTGTGTCCAATCACCCCACACATGTGAAATTAGCCTGACCTTTCATTAGAACATTTTGGACAGCACCTAGGGTCTGGTGATTTTCTTGTTCCACCTTTGTGGTCCACCACCACCTTTTTACAGTCATCTTGCTTTCTGAGGTTTGTTTTTGGTATCTGGTACAGACAATTTCATTGTTGTTTTTAAACACTTTTCATTACTGACATCTTTTTGGATCACCTTTCAAGGCTTCCTGCTGCGTTTGGGTCCACCGCAAATTGACAACAGTTTCAGCCTGTGGCTTGAAACCTGGTGCGCCATGTACAAAATTAGAGTTGAGTTTCTTTGTTAAATGAGTGCATGCTACTTTTAAATTGGTATGCTGTGTATTCCGGAATTCAGGGTAAATGTCAGTGAGTCAGAAATTCAAAAAGTGCATGTGAAAATCAGTACAAAAAAGGAACACAACGATTTATGGGTCATTCAATTTTATTACACGATCAATTAGCTCGGTGTTTTTTTCTACAGCCGCTAGCAAGTACATTTATACAACAGAGAACGCGCGTCAAATTAGAAGATTTACTTCTTCTTGGTGCATGGCTTTGGTAAAAGGATCATTTTGGGGGTAAGGGAGCATCATTCTTTTGGTGGTGGTGTCGTACAGTATATCCGTGTACAAGCCAGGGATGGGTACAATCATCCGTTTTTGACAAGTGATTGATTTTTCTTTGCAACTCGGTGAAGTAAAAATAGGGCACGCTACATTAATGGAAGATTTAGCTGTATCCAAGACATTGTCATTGATTCATTATTCTGCCTCGGGAAATTACAATTTTCAAACATTTACAATAAAATCATACACCACAAGCAAATAAGTCTTTATTCCACGGGGAAACGCAGTCCAAAACCCATCCCCAGTGCAGAGAGCAGTTTTGTTGGATTGTGCTTGTGCAGTCATGTCAAACATAAGGCCTGTGGGCCGGATGTTCCAGTGTTTTTCAGCTAGTGGGTCAGGGACCCGTTCTCAATGGGCCGTGGGCCTTTGCCTTGGTGAATTAATGCTAAGAAGAAGAAAAAACAGTGGGTCGATTACTTTCCTCAACAGTAGATGGTGATAATGCCCTGCGAGATCCATTCTTCTTCTTCAGTAAATCGGCACCGTCCCAATCGTGTTGAGGAGGGACCACATCTCGTTTTCGATTTTGTAGGTTTTATTTCCTTTTTCTTGCCCATAACAACGGGTTCCAATGAAGTTAGTGTTAGGGGGAAGGACAAGTGGAAAACAGTGACAGTCAAAAAAGGAAACGATTGTTGAATACGAATAGAGTATATGAGTGTCTGCCAATGAAGCACTGCTAGAAGGTACAGGAAATTGTTTAAAAATGATATATTTTTAGCTTTTTACCAGTATAGTAATATTCATTGTCTACATCAGTGTTTTTCAACCAAGGCACATTTCTTCCATTGGAAAAAATCCTGCAGACAAACCACTAGTCTCTGCCGTTGCATCTCTGCTAAAAGTGAATCCAAATGAAAGATAGCTTTCGCTAGACCGCACAGGCACAGAGATTGGATCATTTCCCACGGCACACCTTCACACAATTTTTCGGCACAATGGTTGAAAAACACTGACTTATGGATTGAATAACTATCGTTGTTGGATAAAAGAATTGTACCACTAGGAGGCACAAAATATTACACACTGTCCCTTTAAGTCTGGATCCGGCCCCCGAGCAAAACTAAGTTTGACATGCCTGGCTTAGTCCCACACTTTCACTGTTCATTATTCTCCAAACAATTACAATTTACATTGATCTTAAACATGTCATCGTTTCACTATACAAGCTTCTAAAAATGACACGAGAAAAGCATGACCCAAGAACCAACTGATTACCACGCCCAGTATAAATAAAAAATACAATATTATTACATCCAAAACACGGCATTGTAAAAAGCAATTATGCAGCGATCGAAATCTCAAAAGACATTCGGAGTATTTCACAAGGGAAAGAATCGAACGTAGGACACGCGTATAAACGTGGTTAGGAGGGATAACAACCGTATTATATACCTTATTACGTCTGCTAAATGCTGGTAGGGAACCCTCAGTAGTGTTTTTCTGTGATCCAAACAAAAACAAGCAAGCTTATTATCTATGTTTTCAATAGTATCATAAAACGGTGGACATTCACTTACGTAGCTGTACAAATTATACAAGGGCTTTGTCTTAATCATAACACAACCCTCATGAAGAAATATGTTTTTTTGCATCATCTCCAAAAATAGGGAACAATGATACACGCTGCTAAAAGGGGAAAAAATGAGTGCCAATATTTTGTGTAAGACGAGTAGATTAATGATGTACTACTACTACTACTTATACCTACGTGTGTTGTGTTTTTCTTAGGATTGAATATACACACACTGACACAATATACCGCACTCTGACTTCACACCTTTTGTTTTCCTTTTCAATTACTCTGCCCCGAAAAATTAAGAGCAGGCTGCTACAAAGTACTGACAAGAGCGTTGATGCACGTACCCTATGGAGGACCGACCCGGCCGTATGTAGAAATAAATGTATGAATAAATAATTGTCTACAAATATATGCCATTTGAATGAATGAACACATAATTCAATCATATAATGCCTAAATATAATACCACATACATATCATATTCAATGTATCCATTTATTCATGGATTTTGTCATTTATTTTGTCACTTATTTACAACAATATTTATTTTGATGTGTGTTATGTCATCTATTTTCTCATGGATTTTTTCGTATATTTGGTAGCGTGTTTTGTTTTGTATTTTGCTGTGTATTTTGGCATTTATTTTGTCATAAATTGATTTTGGTATTTTTTTTCATTTGTTTTGTTGTGTAATTTTTATGTATTTTGTCATTCATTTTTTTCAGATATTTATAACGTTATTTATTTTGTTGTGTACTATGTTGTGTATTTTCTCATGTATTTTGTTGTATGTTTACTAGCGCAGTTTGTTGTGTATTTTTTTCTTTATTTTGACATTTATTAATTTTGGTATTTTTCTTTTTCATGTATTTTGTCGTGGATTTTGTTGTGTATTTTGTCATTTATTTTTTTCGGCATTCATTTTATCCTGTATTACTAGACCTCTGTATTACAAGATTAGCACCCGTGAGGAAAATGTGATAATTTTCTTGTTTAGGATCTAAGTGTGTTTATAAATCTTTTTTTTTTTGTATGTTTGTTGAACCAAGAAAAGGGAAAAGAATATAGAAATGACCACTATTTTTCACAGGCAGTCAGGTAAGTTACCCTAGTTGTGAAAAATGCCCCCCAAATTTGCCTTGTACTTTTAATTTGGTTGACTCAGCATTTTTCCCAGAGAGACGGTCTACTCTCCCAGGACAGACAAATATTGAATATTAATACCATCTTTTACAGCAAGGGTCTAAAAGATGCGACCCCAGGATGATAGTTTGAGGCCCCCACCTTGATGTGAAAGTTAAAGGGACAGTGTGTATTATTTGCCCAGTAGCTCTCGCTCTATGCATCTTTTTCTTATTTATTCTTCCTTAAATAATTTTGCCTTCTTTTTGTCTTTCTTGGGTAAAAATGAGAAGAAAAATGTTTCACTTTCATCTCCCTAGCTTGTAGTCTTCCTTGGACTCATTTTTGGTTGCACTACACATTACATCGACATCTAGTGGACAAATACAAAACAGTGTCCCTTTAAGAACAGCGAAATGTATTTAGCAGTGCTGTTTTTGTGGAAAACCCCATTTGGCTCAACCTCACCCAGGTCCTAGCTTCAGCGGTCCTCCACTCAATTAAGTTTGAGACCCCTGTTTTGCAGGCATTCAGGTCAGTTACCAAAGATGTGAAAACAGCCCAAAGAAAGCTGAATTGGCATTTTTGGTTTTGCCAACTCGGCAACTTTCCCTCAATATTTATAGTTTATTGATGTGTTTTGTCTAAATGTCATGTATTTGTAGGTATGTATTTATTCCTACATTTTTTCCACATATGGCAGGATCTCTCCTTCTATAGTTACGTGCCCTAACATCACTAATCTGGGAATACGACAGCCTAGGGGGACAGGGGGGTCAAAATGACAAACGAAAGGAATGGAATCTCGACATCTACCTTAAATACATTCAGAAAGAAGTTACTGTGTCGTCTTGTGCTGGTTTTTTACAACAGTCCGTTTTCAATCAGCCATGTAAGGAAAATGCTTCTCTTTCTCGTTTACAGCACAACGCACTAGTTGATGTATTATTCCGTAACATCGAGGACGTCATTAAAGAAACATCTACCAGGAAAACGCCTACTACTCAGAAGATACACTGGTACGGAGGAGCGATCCTGACATATATATATATATATATATATATATATATATATATATATATATATATATATATATAAATACATGTATAAATAAATTGATACCTACAAAATATATGCCAAACTCAGAAACGAACACTTAAATCAATCACGTAATACCTAAATACAGGATGTCCCAAAGAAATGTATACACAGTTTGATTTTAAACAGTCTGACATAACTCCTACCAGCAGAGGGCCCCAACCGGGGTTTGAACTGGGCACACCTGTGCCCAATTATACTGAACCCTTTTAAAGGACATTTTGATCAGCAAATTTGCTTGGGTCATAAGCCCTTGTCTTCCTGGTTTGGGTCATTTTCATTTTCATTTAGTTTTCACCACCACGTCAGGTTTGATTGATGTCTGGTTTCTTTGTTACTTTGCTCCTTGCATTTTCTGATTCCAGTTTCGATCTTTGTGTATGATTTAGACTTTGTGAACCCATGTTTCTTTGTCACTGTGTACCTCCTTTTGATATTAAATGCAATCTCATCTTTTAGAGCACCCTGTTTTCAGTTTCTGCTTCCCCAAAATGGGTCCATATTAATTCAAACCTTAATACTTTTTCGTCTATTTCAGGTTTTATTTAGGAGTAAGAACGTCTTATGCTTGTGCAAAAAAAAGTCCTGTAAACATTTTAGAAATGTGAAAACAAGGCTGCAAAGACGTGTTGAGGCATATGCGTGTGGAACTCGTTTCAGTTTTATTTTCACATTTACAAAATCCTTTCAGGAATACATATATATATATTTTTTTTTTTCATGAATGAAAACCCAGCATGGCATTCTTACTCCAAAACTACAGATAAAATTGAAAAAAAGGTTACTGGCTTTTTAATGTCAAAGTACACATTTTGGGGGGGACACTCCATACATGAACAAACTGCATTCATTTATGGAATTTGTTGTGAAAATTGTTGTTGTGTTTTGTCTTGAGAATTGTTTAAAATTTGACATTAATTTGGTCGTGAAATTTGTCGTGTGTTTTGTTGTGAAATTTGTCGACTATTTTTTTGTGTAATTTGTTGTAAAATGCTCCGTGTATTTTTTTACAACAAGATGTTATTCAAATGAAGGGGCGGGTCAAACCAGCTTAACTTTTCACCTATTGGTTGATTGACGAGTACACCGCCTTTTTGCCCACTGTTCGAAGGCTTCAACCAATCGGTCTAAAGCTCAGCCAGTTAGACCCACATTTTAATCATTTAAATAATGACAAAAAACATAACAAAATAAATGAATATTAATATATGACAGAATATGAGACAAAATAAAAACTGAAATGTAGGCCAAAAGCATAAATAAATGAATAAATTGCTTTTTTGTTGTATTCAGGTATAACGTAATTTATGTAAGTGTTCATTTATTTACATGGCATATATTTGTAGGTGTTTATTTCTACGTATGACAGGACTAGTCCTCTATACGCTAGAGCCCGGAATAAATCATGCCCTTGACAAAAGAATATATTACCTGTCTGATTTGACACTAAAAAAGCAATTGATTGTTGTTCTCATTCCAGTTGTAGTACACATAAAAAAACGCTAAAAAAAACGTACAAACACTGAATGCAAAAGAAATCGTAAATCCAACATCTAAAGTAGTCATACCCCTAACACAGCTGCCTTCAACGTATAACTCGGGGTACGATTCATTTTGGGCCCAAATGTACATCCGATGTTATTTACAGTGTCTGCTCCGAACTTTTGAAGAAGCACTGACGGAAAAAAAACAAATAGTTACAGTTGACATGCTTTCATTAAATCTATATTCTCTTTTACAGTTATTATGTTGCTGTACAAATAAACTTAATTTAGGGAAAAACTGAATAGTCTGTTGTACTGTACTGTTTTGGAGATGATTAATTCAATGTGACTGCCTAACCGAAACACTATATCTATGTGAGACAATATTGTTGAAATATACCGTATTTTCTGGACTATAAAGCCCACTTAAAAACCCCCAAACTGGCCAGAAACTTCAAAGTGCGCCTTACAACCAGTTGTGCCTTATATATTAGAAAACATGATTAATGGTGTACTACCGTACGTGTGCAATGATTGATCAATCTGAAAACAGGTTAGGTTACAATGCTCTCACCGTCCAGACCCAGGTTCTAATCTCATTGCGCACAATGTTTTGCGATTGGGGCCAATTACTTTTTCAGACTTATTATCATTGCACAAATATATTTAAAAATGCGTGGTAAATACAACAGCTCTTACTTTAGTTTTAGTTCCACGCATCCATTGCGCCTCATATGTGAAAAATATTTGACATTTGAGGAGTGTGCGTTACAATCTGGTGCGCCTCATAGTGTGGAAAATACGGTTAATATAAAACCAGAATAAATCTTGAAGTTTCTGTAGTGTCAGTAGGTAATTTTATGCCGATGTGAGGATTTTTCGATGGGAATATATTCTAGAGTACGCAGCAGGATGTATTCCAATGCAGATTACAGCAGGTCAAGTGGAATTCACGATTCACATTTTGGTCATGATGATTGACGGAGTTGGTCATTTACAATAGTGTTGGACTAAATACTGATCTTATCCATTTAAGTTATGAAATATCAACGTTGATTTGTTGAAGGTGGAGAAAGTGGCAAAAGACCGTGACAATGCAACGGAATCGGCGTTTGAGTTCCTGTGAACTCAATTCATCTGCTCAAAGAATTTGTATGTCGGGTTTTCGTAGCCATGGTTTTGCATTTTGGTGAGCTGTCGCTCTTCTGGGGTCAGCATGGGATCCACCTGTTGAGACAAGCACAAGCTCAATTATTACATGCTAGAGAAAATAAACAGTAGGATGTTAAAGGGACAGTGTATATTAGTGGAGCACAAGATGTCGCAGTATAGTGTGGTGAGACCGAAAACAAGAGACTCAAAGTAACCAAACTACAAGTGACTATTTTCCTTTTCATTTTTTTTCGCCCAGCCCTTAGCGAGGTTTTTCCTTACCGTAGCAGCAAGATGGTGGACAACTTTGTCAGCTCTCTCTAGGTGAGGCTCGTGTTTTGAAAATACAGTGGAACCTCGCTAGTTGGCGGTTCCACTTTTGCGGGTTCAGAGCTTCGCGGGTCTAAAAAAATATACCTTACCTTCTCAATAAAAGCATTTATTGACTTGAGCAAGCGCGAGCTTATGTCAACTGAGGACACGGTGTAGACACTCTTATTGTGAAGGGGAGGGGAAGGCCCTGACACAATGCTTAGTCATTGCCGCTTCACTCACCCCCCGCTCCCTCAACTCCTCCCACCTCACCCCCTTCTTATGTGGCGCTCAGTTTGTCGAGGAGGAAATCGGCGACGCGATGTAAGTATATTCTCTTCTGTCGCATTTCATCTCAAGTTTAACTTTTTTATACCAAAAGCGAGCGGTTGTTTGTACTATCTAAACACGGCTAATTGTGTGTGGTTTCGTGTAATTGTCGTAAGAGCCATTCGATGCCGCTAGCTAAAGTATGTTGTTATTGTCAGAAGGTAGCTCTTTCACTTTCATTAAAATGAACACAGACCATTTTTTTAACTGTTGTATCCCAAAACGCTTCACAAACACTCATCAAATATCACATTTCCACTGTATCTATTTTTAATATGTAACCGGTAGTGTTTTATACTGTATACCTGTATACGTTTTTTTAAGCATTTTTGAAGGGCCGCTGCTACTTCGCGGATTTTCAGTTTTTGCGGGTGGTCTCGGTCCCCATTAACCGCGATAACCGAGGGATTACTATAAATGCCAATTTCTTGACCTACAAGTATTTAGTGTCAATTTCGGACTACAGGCCGCTAATTTTCTCTATAATTTAACAATCAAATGCGGCTTTTTTTCCTGCCCGTGAGGCGGATAATGGCAAGGGGCCCTTACCACAAATCCCCACTTTTGTGGTGCCCGTCGGGGCCACGTGTTAACATACCTGTCAATCTCCACGGCTGCATGCCCTTACAAACTGTAACTGTAAACGTATTTTCCCTTACAAAATACAAAATAATCTTACACCGTATTTTTTTTTTCAAACGTGTTTATTCATGTAGTTTAACATGTTATATTGTACATGTGTTTCGTTATAGCATCTCATCTCATCTCATCTCATCAGCCGTACCGCTTATCCTCATTAGGGTCGCGGGGGGGCTGGAGCCCATCCCAGCCATCTCCGGGCAGTGGGCAGGGGACACCCTGAATTGGTTGCCAGCCAATTGCAGGGCACACAGGGACAGACAACTCACTCGCTCATTCACACCTATGGACATTTGGACCGGCCAATTCACCTGAAATGCATGTTTTTGGAATGTGGGAGGAAACCGGAGTGCCCGGAGGAAACCCACGCAAACACGGGGAGAACATACAAACTCCGCACAGGAAGTCTGGAGCTGGATTTGAACCCACGACAGGTTCCCATGACATGAACTGTGCCGCACAAGCGCTAACCACTGCGCCGCCGTGCTGCCTCGTTATAGCATATATATTGTTAATTAACATTTTGTGAGTTGCTCGACATGAATATGGTGTATTATAAAAAAAGTTAAAAAATGAAGTAGCTTGGACGTTTGCTGTAGAAGGAAAAATACATGCAAAGATAATTAAGTAGAATAATACATTTTCTTATTAATTCATTTTCAGCATTAAATTATTGTTGGTAATATACTGATTAAAGGGATAACCACAAACCTGGCTTTTTTCATTTTTACTTTCACTTTTATAGTTCCTTTTTTTCTTAACTTCTTTAAACAATATAATAATTCGTAATATAATGCATCAAAGCAAATGAGCCGTTTGAGAGCCGGCTCTCTTTAATGAGTTGAGCCGAAAAGGACGGTTCTCTAAAAAGAGACGGACTTCCTTTCACTACACAAATACCACATGAAATCCGATGTTTAAGACCACATGTATTTCAAATTTACTCAATCAATCCCGCCTCTTGTTTTCAGATCAGAATGACTTACGGCGTTTTAATTCAGGTTCGGCCATTGCGACTTGATGATTGTATCCAAAGAAAATTCAAAACTATGTTGTAATGTAGGCCTACTGCTCTGCTTTCGCTTTTTTCAATTGTGATCGGAATGATGCATGATGGGAAATCCCCAGGCGGCAGACGCATGCGCACAGTAGCATCAAACCGCTCGCTTCGTTTGCAACGAAAAAAACGATACCGAGATAGAGGCTACCGCGGCGAACTCGTTTGACTCGAATGATTTGCCGTTTCGTGATAGTCTGTGTATACCGGATGGTACCAATAATTGACAAATTTGCGTTTTCTGTACAGATTTCCTCTTATGTCGTACACGTCTTAAAATGCATAATAAACGTACTTTGTACGGCAAAAACGTACAGGTTGACAGGTATGCGTTAACACGATACAAAGCAACACATTTTGTGATTAGGACACTGTGTCCGCAATTATCAATCTTAAACATGTAGCGTAGGGATAGGCAACCTAAAATGTTTAAAGAGCCATATTGGACCAAAAAAAAAACCCAAAACAATTTTGTCCAGAGCCGCGAAAAATTAAAGCCTTTTATGAGCCTTATAATGAATGCTACGCATGTTATATAAGCTATGCCATCAAAATGACTAACACTCCACTTATTGAAACATAAATATTTTGTTTGTTTGTAGTACATGATTCAATTGTTTGTTTGTTTGTACATGATTCAGATTGAATCGTTTCTTGTACATGATTCAACAATTGTTTGTTTGTTTGTACATGATTCAAATTGAATCGTTTCTCCGGCGCCGTCACGAATGGCAGCCACTCCAGCAGCTCCCGTGTTATTTTCGATTGTTCTCAGTTATTTTCGATTGTTCTCAGTTATTTTCGACTGTTCTCAGCTTAGGGATGCTGCTGGAAAAGTGAATTTCCCTTCGGGGATGAATAAAGTATCTATCTATCTATCTATCTATCTATCTAAGTTGGGTGCAGCACATCCTCTGGATAATGATGAGCCACGGGAATACTCTGTTATAAGATACCACCCCTAGTTGAACTTCATTTCAATATTAATAAATAACAGTATGTTTTTTGATAAAATTAAAAAAAATGTGATGTTGCTTGCCCTTTCAATGGCCTGATATTTTGGGCTTGGCCCCTCAAGAACAGATACTTAATAAATAAAAATAATATCACTCAAGAAGAAGTAAAAAGTAGTTATCCAAATAATGACTTGAGTAAAAGTAAGTGCATGCTGTGCACACACACAAAAAAAACACGATAGAGAAGCCCGTTCGAGTTTGGGTCCAGCCCCTGAGTTCTTACCTTTATTTCCCAGGAAAGTTCTTTCCGCATTATTGTTTTTGTTATTTCATAATTTTTATCTACAGAGTAAACATTCAGGTGGTCCATTCGCATTGACAATGAAAGCAAATGATTCGGTCCAAGGAATGTTGAATCCTCTATTCCCCTCTGTTATTTTTTTCTTTTTACCTTTAGCGTCCATGGCAGATCTGTTGGAAACAGCCACTTGCCTTGCCTGGTGACATTTCCCCTTTCTCTATACCTTCCCTTTCAAAAATGGCCGCCTTGCCTGGTGACACTTCCCCTTTCTCTATTCCTTCCCTTTCAAAAATGGCAGCCATGCCTGGTGACACTTCCCCTTTCTCTACCCTTTCCCTTTTAAAAGTGACAGAGCTGGGTCCATGCACTTCTTCCCTTTTTTCCTTCATTCCTTTTTCCCTTTCTTCCTTCCTTTCTCCATCCTTCAATAACGTGCCTTTCTTCCTCACTTCTTTTCTTCCTACCCTCCCTTGTTCTAACCTCCCTCCCTCTTTTCATTCCTCCCTTAATCCCTAGCTGGCTCCCCTCTCCTCCCATACCTCCCTCCCTCTCTCCCTCCCTCCCTTCCTTTTCCATTCTTTCCTTTGCTCCTTCCTTCCTTCTTTTCTTCCTTCCTTCTTTCCTCTTCTTTCCCTCCATCCCTCCATTCCTTTCTTTCTTACATACCACCATGCCCTTCTTTTCTCCTCTTTCTGTTTCAATCTACTCCATCCTTCTCCCTTCCTTCATTCCTTTCTTACATCCCACCATACCGTTCTTTCCTTCCCCTTCCTTTTCACTCAATTAAATCCTACTCTCCTTCCTTCCACCCATCCTATCATCCCCTTCTTTTCTCCCCCTTCCGTTTCATTCCATTCCACCATCCACCCCACCTTGCCCCTTTCCTTCCTCCCTCCCCTTCCCTACTCCCACCCTTCCCTTCAATCCCACCATCCCCTTCTTTTTCCCCGATCCATCCTTCCTTCCTTATTTCCCAGAAACACAAAAAACAGAGGCCCGCTGTTTTAAGGTCCTACCTCGACGATGCCGTGGCTTATGGTGCCGTAGGGCTTCCTGCGCACCAGCAGCAGACTGATGACCATCACCATTGCGATAGCGACAGCAACCACCAACAAGCCCACCATAGCACCACGGTTAAACGTCTCCAGTGCGTCAGGTTGCTTTACAAAAGAAAGAGCCAAAGTTATTCATCTTCTTCAACGCCATTTTTTTCAAAACATTGATAATGGTGCCATGTTTTCCCTACCAACTCATCTCTTTCAATCTCATCTGGTTTGTAGACAACTTGCTTAAGCTCCACAGATGTGTTGATCTAAAATGGAACAGAATGTGCCGGAGCTTTAAGACACTTTTTAATAATTAATGGGTTGAAGAATTTGTTGACATACATGTTACAATCCTTAGTCTTCAATTATGATTGAAAGAAGAGCTTTATATTTGATGTTTTTCCTGCTCACCATTTGTGAAATTACAGTATTTCCCAGACTGAAAGGTTATGATTCTTTTATGCAAGATTTGCGGGCAGAGGATCGATTTTCTTATTTACCTGGTAGAGTGATCACTTTGAACGTAAACACTGGATCCTACATGTTTTTCTGGTCTTTTTTATGTTGATTAAGGTTAGTACAAGTGACTGATCGACTATAACAGAAGTTGTGATTAATCATACAATTTAATTAGTTAACTCATTCAATGCCATAAAGTATAAATAAGTCTTCAAAAACATTTGCCTGACATGCAGCCCCATATCATTATGGACTGTGGGAATTTTGATGTTTCTTTAGACAGTCCTCTTTGTAAATCTCACAGAACGGCACCAAACAAAAGTTCCAGCATCATCTTGTCCAATGCAGTCTTGACGCCTAAATGTTTTCCTTGGCCTATCAGTACGTCTTACTTCAACAACCTTCCCATGCTGTTTGTAATTGCTCCAAATCTTTGATATAGCTGACTGTGAACAGCCCACATCTTTGGCAACCATACGAGTAGAGTTGGATTCTTCAAGAAGTTTGACGATCCTGTCATTGGTCTCTCTTGTTGGAGCCATGATTCTTGCCAATGCACCTAGTCCAGGAGCCCTCCAAGGTGTGATAACAGCACTGTTTTAACTGTTGACTAACAAGCAGACATAATCCAAGCCAGGTGCCCAATTAAGGAAAGGAAATTGACTGGGTTTGTCCTTATTTTCTAATCAAAATGCACTGATTCCATGTTTTTTTTCCTCGGAATTGTGTGGTTCCATATTTATTTCCCTACACTTGCTCTGTAAAAGTATAATTTACCATTGCAATGCTTTTTCTTTATTTATTTTAGTGTTTCTGAATGCCAATAAGTTTCACTTTAGAATGACCTTGCGATTGTTTCATGTTTGTGATCTGAGTTTTTTTTCTACATAATAAAATGTCTGAATGAGGGCTTGTCCAAGACAGGTGATTCCATACTTTATTGCCAGCGGTTGTATTTCTTCCATTGGGGTAAGAATGTTTTCACAGTAACTATAAAATAATGTTATATTAATTATATGAAAAAAACACATTGCACTTGCAACTCGTTTGCAGCCAACGTATAAAGACGCCCAAATCAATTTTAACAGGGCTCACAGTAAAAAATTAACCACATTAAAACGAACAAAAAAATCCCACCTTTTCTTCAAATTCATAAGTAGGAGCCTTCTCAGATGTGGCATAGTCATATTCATCTCCTGCAGACAGTAAAACAGTACTGATTACTTGTACTAATCGCATTCTATACACTTTTGTGAGCTTAAATAAACAATCTCAATGATACACCAATATAGAAAAACAAATCTTAGGAATTAAGTTGACTTATCACAAGAACCCTCTTGTCTGTATATCAGATGAATACCGTGGCCTTTCTATATACAGTATGAGAACAATTCATTCCTGGATCGAGCTCATATCTAGAATTACTCATATCTCGAACAACTTTTCCCCATAAGAACTACCGTGTTTTCCGCACTATAGGGCGCACCGGGTTATAGGGCGCACCCCCAAAAAAATAGTTTTTGGTCCTATATCTTCCATAGATAAGGCGCACCGGATTATAAGGCGCTACAATGGGAACGTCGACAAAACAGTCAGATGATTCAGTCAAACTGATTACCCCCTTAATATTCCCAAAGCTTGCAAAGAAGCAAATACGTGTCGTAGACACGTGCGGATGCGGTGTCCGTACGATGTCACTTAAATGCGTCATTTCAAATATCATTCGGAAGGTTAAAGTCTTGGAATTCAAGAAATGCCAACCATTCCTTACTTTCTATTTTCTTGAGTGTAGTAAATCCAGGAGAGTAAAATATTTACAAATACAGACTAATGAAACATGTTTCTTTATGGCGTAGTTAAGCAACCTTGCTATTCAGTCATCTTTTTCGGCCAATTGCAGAGTTTGTTATGGCCCTCTAGCGTATCCGAGGCTACGAATAACTTCAGCCAATAGCGATCGATTTAACGGATGATTGACACATCTTTTTCGGCCAATTGCAGGGTTTGTTTTGGCCCTCTAGCCAATCCGAGGCTCCGAATAACTTTAGCCAATAGCGATCGATTCAAATGATGATTGACACATTGCTTAGCCGATGAAACGCCGGTATATAAATCCCAGCATACACCGCGAACGACTTCGCCTTCGGGGGAAAATCGAGTCGGCGGCTGTTGCGTAATTGCGAGACCTTGCGAATTTAATATTGAGCCATATATAAGGCGCACTGTATTATAAGGCGCATGGTCAGCTTTTGAAAAAAATTAAGACTTTTAGGTGCGCCTTATAGTGCGGAAAATACGGTACATGAACACCAATTAATCCGTTTCCAGTCTCCCAAACTTATTCATGTTACCCAAAATAGATATAAAACACATTTTCTTGATTACTATAGACACCTTAAAAAAGCCATTGAACATAAACATTCAGTAATGAGAAATTTAGGATAAACGAGTTTGTGGTTTCTATAGGAGATGTGGTCATGGTGCAGGAGGAGTGAGGGAGCGTTCAAAAGCAAGAATTTGTGGAATATTGTATTAATTTGATCAATGTATGAAATTATATTTATTTGTTTACTCTTAACACTGTCTGCTTAAGTGCATGCCAAACAGTTAAAAAAAACTCCATAAACTTGCCGCAGGTGGATCTTTTGACCAGGCTGTTTGCGCCAGATGTCTATATCACGCGTTGCTCTACTATGGTCTACCAATCAGAGTCCATTTTTACAGACTTTAACCAAAGAGGAAATTATACCTGGCTGAGGACCATGCCCTCTGAGTCCTGGTCTATAAAAGTGTGAGATCTTTATTGTTCGATGACACTTGCTTGGAATGTGATGTCTCTGTGTAATAAAGTCCTAGCACGTCCCATTAACTCTGCATTTGTCTCGAAGTGTCACGGTTGCCATGGCGCCCAATTGGCCCTGCCCATGTGGCACCAGCTGCAGCTTGTTGACTGATTGGCTCCCTGTCAGTATTTAAACTCTGTCCTGTCGGTCCTCTTTTGCCGGTCCGTCTGCGAATCTCTGTTTTTACATGGTAAGCTTTTTTCGCCTGTCCTGTTTTTTGTTCCTGTTAGTCTACGTTACGATCTGTTTTGATCTCGACCACGTCTGTTCTCCCGCCCCGAATAAAGATCAGTTCTTTGATCTCGATGACGTCTACTCTCCTCTCCTGGCTTTTGACTTGTTTTCGATCCCGATCAAGTTTTTGCTCTTCTTTCCCTGAGTAAAACGAACGCAATTGGCTCCCGTGTCCGTTCCTGGTCCATGACATTCCCGGGTACTGACCCGTTTTTTTCCGTTCCCGACACCGCCATTACTAGCCACGGAAGTCCCACTTCTGCGTCTGAGCAACCTACTCCCTGCAACCAGCGATCTCCGGATCCTGTGTGCGCTCCTTTACCTTCTTCCCGATAAAACTGTGAGAAACGTTACACGAGTGGGTCCTGTCCCTGTTCTGGTCATGACACGAAGTTTTTCTCTTGACCCTGAGGTGTTTGATGGCACATAAATAGTGGTGAGTGGTCTCCAGCACTCGGCTCTCTAGTGGTAGTGTCTGAAAATTCTCATTGGCATGGAACACATCTCATATGTCAAATTTCTAAAAACTAGAATAGCCCGTATGTAAAAAAGCCACTGTACTGTAAATAGGTAGAGTATGTTCTTTCCTTACCTTTCTTATTGGACTGTAGGTCTGTAAAAAGAGGGAAATGAGACATTATTAGAAAAACAAATCTAGTGTAGTGTGATAGATTTGGCAGGGCCCAAACAGAGCTTACCAACGCGGGGAGGATAAGGCCTGTTCTGGAATTCTCTCTCTTCTTCTTCCTCGTCGTCCTTTTCCTCCTCACTCTCGGCTGGCAGAAGTTCCTCGGTGGTATGCGTCTCAGAGAAGGACGTGGTCATGAGCTCGCTAATGTCGCCACGCTCCGCTCGCACTAATTCTTCTACAGGGAATCAAACATTCCTATTATATCTCTACACGGACACACAAAATAAATAATTCCAGCATACGGATATCGTCATGGAGCTCCTCAGCGAGAATCGGGTCCTTGTAGAGCAGCGCCAGGCTTTGGTTCATTCTCTCTTCTATCACATGCAGGTGTGTGTAAACCTAAAACAATAAATACATTAAGATCTGGTCTTGACGTATGGCAACTTCATTGTGTATGTCACTGTTGTTAATTTAGTACTGTATTTTCTTGACGATAAGGCACACTTAAGACCACCAAATTGGACAGATATCTGAAAGTGCGCTTTACACACAGTGGATACAATTGGACATGCATACTGTAATTGCAAATAAATTATACTGCATACGATAAGTTTTCTGCCTTTGAGAAACAGAGTGGTCATCGTGTGCCCTCTTGTGGTTAAAATGTTAATTAATAATCTCATGCAATCTACATCCAGATAACTCGAGTTAGGTGGCCAAACTGGATGGGTATGAGTTGACCTGGACATTCGAAATATGGCGATCAAAGCTCTAGTTTTGCTGTTTTTAAACGTTTGAGGCTAAGTTAAGACAACAAAGGTTCTCTAGTGTACAAACAAAACCCATACATACGAGAGAAAAGTGTGTGGTTAGGGTTCTAATAAGGTGATCTCCGGGACTCATTTAAGCCGCGAACGGTGCACTATCATCGGCAAGGCATTTTAATGTGCCCAGGCCAATCACAAGGGTCACATTGCGTTAAAATCTATGCCTTCCACTCACCAGATAAGGTTGCACTCGCTTTTCGGGACACTGAGTGGTTTCTTTGGAGCTCATTTTGTTCAGAAAGTTTCAAGATTTGTTTTTATTGTCATTAGACAACGTACACATACAGTATGTGCATTTTTCCCCCAAGATAATTACGTGTTGCATATGTACATCAAGGTGCGCCCGAGTGGTAAAGTGTGTCGTGCTGTGGCTCACAGCCTATAAGCAGGGTTGGGTAGGGTTACTTTAACTGGATTACTTTCAACTACTTTTGGATTACTCCAATACCAAATATGCTAATAAAAGACAAAAGAAACTAAATATGAATAAAATTACTAAATTTTGTGCAGGCTTGGGGAGTAACAGAATACATGGAATGGCAAAAATGATGTTGGCAAGCTGTTTGGATTTATTTTCATTTTGTTTCTTCGCGTTTTATGTTAGTTTTGCCGGAGATCAAAGAGATCAAAGCCAGGAGAGAAAGCTTACTACGTGTTGTGAGTCTTTTGTCTTTTACTAGCATATTTGGTATTGGAGTAATCCAAAAGTAATTGAAAGTAATCCAGTTAAAGTAACCCTACCCAACCCTGCCTATAAGTTGTTGTCCTTTCAGCATATTAGTAAATACTATATTCATAAACACTATCTAACTATATGGTAGTTACCATTTTAAAAGGTGACAAAATCTGAAAAGAAGTGACGTAAACAACTCGAGGGGCAGCTGAAAACTGCTTCATTCAAAGTAACGCACCCCTTTTGACCGTGGGTGGCGTTGTAATGGCGGAAAAATAAAAAAAAACATTACACCGCTGCTGAAAAAAATAACGCCGTCACGTAGCGGAGATATTTATAAAGGCATTATTTTAACGCTGCTAAAGCAACACCAAATGCCTGTCCAGAATTTCAAGGAGTCAGCAGTAAATTTCAAAGTGTGTGGCACCTGAAATTTCATCTGCTCAGCCTTCTGCGGGTCCACTGCCACAATGTGCTGGTAGTGCCTGAGTGTGTGTCTGCGGTCCTTCTGCTCTGCTGCCATGTATCGCTTCAGAGCCTGCAGGACGCGCTCCGGCTGCAAGGGGGTAAACAACGTTTTGGCATGGGCTACACATTTTCACACATTACAACAGTTTTAGAATCCAGGGTTCGTATGCCTTTTTCATGGGCAAATTCAAGCACTTTCAAGCACCAATTTTCAAAACAAATCCACCGGTGATCAAAAGAACTATTTTTTTTGTTAACTTTGATGACTAAAATAAAGTCTTGCTGCTAGCACATACTTTGTGCTATTTTGAGTCGTTACTATCTATGATCTGTAATAGTTTTGTGTCAATGGGCTACTATAAACTAACATGAATTCTGCCATTTTGCGTCAACAATGGACACTTCAACATAAAAAGGACTGTAAAGGTATTAGGTAATATCCATCCATCTGTTTTCTGCGCCGCTTATCCTTACTAGGGTCGCAAGGGTGCTGGAGCCCACCCCAGCTATCCGTGGGCAGTGGGCAGGGGACACCCTGAACTCGTTGCCAGCCAATCACAGGGCCCACAGTGACAGGCAACTTACTCGTTCGCACCCACAGAAAAGTGGGTGTAGTACTGACGGCAGTTTGGGCAGCGCATATGCTATCTTATTCATATTGTGAATGTCAGCAGACACTAGCGTGGACAATCCTGTCCGCTACAGCACACAGTGTGTGCATCAGTCCCCACAGAGCAGACCCTCCCAACATTGGTCGTAGTGATGGGGATTAAGTCTTTTTTCAGAGGAATCGGCTCTTTCGGCTTGGCTAAATAAAAACACCTGTCTTTTTCAACTGCCAAGCAGCTCTTCTGATTGTTTATGTTGCTTTAATCCATATTTAACCGATTATCTTGTAACATATTGCACAAAATGACTTAAAAGGGGATAACACAGCAAAAATGAAAAGGACACCAATGAAAAAAGAAACAAAAGAAGAAAAAAGGAATATAAAAAACAAAAAAAGCAAAACATAATAAAGCAATAGAAAAGTACTATAACCGTAGGAGATTTTTAAAAAATTATATAGTACTTTTGTAGTATTAATGTGGTTACATTTTGTAGTATATTTGTCATAAAATTTCTGTAGCAGTATTTTTGTATTGCTGGCATACTGTAGTGTATATTTGTAGATTTTTGTAGTATTCTTTTTAGTATTTCGATAGTAGTATTTTGTAGTATTTCTTAAGTATCATTGTAGTGTGGTAGTTTGTATTTTGTAGTAATATTTCTGTAGTAGCATTTTTGTATTATAGAATTACTGTATTAGTTTTTTTTAATTTTATTTATCTCTTTTTTTATTTTCAAAATAAAAACAAAATAATTAATTAGGTCCCTGTTTTTAAGCAACTGAATTTAATGTTTAGACTTATAGTAATTTTTATAGTGTTTTAGTTGTAGACACATAAAGGGACAAAGACAAAGTTGGCAACAAAAGACATTTTTATTATTTGTACTTTACTTTAATATATACATTGTTATCATATTTTGACTCTTTTCATTTTGGCGCGTTGTCTGTCTGTCAGTCTGTCCTGCTGGCAGCCATATCCAAACCACCTTAGAACATTTTCATCAACCCCCTTAGCAAGTTTTCACAACACCAGTTCTTCTCCTTATTTTCTCATTCCTTAACCTAAACAGTCACGACACTCCACACATCCTAGACAAAAATCTCATTTCAAAGACATTTAACCCTATTTCAATCATTTACTCTCAAACTCTACGCTTCCGAGCCATACATCACTGTTGCTACCAACACTTCTTCATACAAACTTCCCTTTGTATCCATTTGCAGAACTTTACATTTGAACAATCCGTTCAGCACAATCATTGCTTGTACCCTTCAGCAACTGTTTTGAAAATCCATTTCTATTCCTTGGCTTTTGACCCAGCACGAGGCTTTGGTCCTGTTTTATTATCCTATTATTTATATACTTTTTAAAAGTTTTCATTATTTCATGGTCTATTTAAGGCAGGGGTGTACAAAAGGGGTGTTTTTATTGGCCCGCAGGAAATTCTGAAAATATAGTTGAATATGGCCCGCACCTGGCGCTTGAGCTCAACTCTGTTGCACTTCTCAGTTTTAACACTAGATAGAGCCAGTAACGGAAAAGGTGCTTCTCCACCCATGCATTTGAGATCCCCTCAACTAGAAAATATTGGAATTGTGTTTTCTTTGCTAATTTAATGAACCTTCTTGTCATTCATTTGAACTGTCATTGAAATTCAAAGTGTAATACTGTGCAACTTATTCTGACACAAAATAGTTAATTGTTAATTCAGATAAACGTACATTTTGCTACTAAAAATAGGTTAACAACGAAATTAGAGTAGATGACCGGCTATCAAACTGAAAAATAAATAAAACATCCATCCATCCACCCATCCATTATCTGCACCGCTTATCTTTAGTAAAGTCGCGGGGGTGCTGGAGCCCATCCCAGCGGTCTTCGGGCAGTGGACAGGGGACACCCCGAACTGGTTGCCAGCCAGTCGCAGGGCACACAGGGACAGACAGGTCACTTGCTCATTCACACCAAGGGACAATTTGGACCGGCAAATTGACCTGACATGCATGTTTTTGGAATGTGGGAGGAAGCCGAAGTGCCCGGAGGAATCCCACGCAACCCACGGGGAGAACATGCCATCTCCACACAGGAAGGTTCGATCTCATGACCTCAGAACTGTGTTGCACATGCGCTAACCACTGCGCCCCCATGCTGCCCGAAATTAAACATATTTAACAAAAGAAATATTACCACTCCTCAAACCTAGAACAAGTCCAGTAGCTTTTCTTTCCTCTGTCTAACAGTATAGGAGCTACACTCAGGTATTGCTGAGGTTTGTATTCGAGACTGTATCGCTATATACAAAAATGTAATCAATATTTTTATCTCCTCCTGGCCCTTTCAAAAAATGTTTAAGCCAATGCGGCCCGCGACTCAAAAAGTTTGCCCACCCCTGATTTAAGGTTTTCTCTTAACTGTGTTTTATTTGTGTACAGCACTTTGTCTTTGACTGGGGCTGTATTAAAGGGCTTTATAAATAAAGTTGAGTGGAGTTAAGATGCCTTATGTGTCTTACCTGCGGCTCATCAGACTGGACTGCGGTCAGGTAGTTTTCTAGGGCCATGCGGCGGTTGTTGTTAAGGATAGATTCTACTCTGGCGAGATGCGTCTCCACCAGCCTTTGCCTCTCGCCCGCCACTTGCTCTTCCAATGTCTGCAGCACGCTCTGGAAATGCTTGGGAGAGATAATGGCTGCATAAAATGAAGGTCTCTATGGTACCGCCTGGCATGCTTACCTGATTAAGGGCTTGCTGCTCTGACTTGGGAAGATTCTTTGACTCATTGTCTGCCTCAGCCCACTCCTTCATGATCTAAAAGGAAAGATTGCAGGATAGACAGCATAAATAAGGCCGATTGATTGTTTCATTGAAACTACAATCAGGGTTTGTACACATTATTCAAGGCCAAATTCAAAGCCCCTTTTCCCAATTCCTCCAGTCCCATTAACCCCTTACTGTTCCTGTGAAATTTACCTAAAATCCCAATATAAGACATACCCAAAGTAAATTGAATGGTCTTCCTAAACTGTTTGGACATTATGGGCGGTTTTGGTCTCATTCTAACATTGAGTTATCTGACTTGGGACACACAGAAATACAAGGTTTTTATTCTCGCCTAAATTTTTCTTCTGATGAGTGTAGCACGGGAACCTTTGCTGGAAAACGGGTGAGACAATAGCTTGAAGCCTTACCTGGTACCTTATCAAATTTGATCACAATCTGAAAAACTAAACATTGTGTTTTATTCATTTTTTTAAGGGTAGGTTTAGGCGTTTCCAAAAGTGGCCATGTGTTTTCTTTTATTGATGTTCACTATGTTTTGTGTACTGTTACCCAATGCTAAATCTATTACACCGTGGGATTACCACTAGTGAGGCCCATTCTCAAGCTTTCTTTTTTCCCACATGCTGCGATTCTGAGTTTTTCTTTGCCCACGTGTTGGTTTAGGATCAGGCAATGGTGTAATGGTAAATCTGTGCAGTCCTTTGAGACATCTTGTGATTAAGGGCTATACAAATAAATCTGACTTGACTTGACACTGGGGCCTACACACTGCCATTCAGGAAACAAACTAGGCAATAGGTGTCGACAAATATCTTACCAAATCTACTCCTGTCATCTAGTGGTGATTTATAATACTGATATCATTCCTAGAGGTTGGATATTCTCGGAAGGGCTGGGCCAAAGACTTTAGAATAGTTTGATAAATAATAAAAATATATATATATATATATATATATATATATATATGTATATATATATATATATATATATATATATATATATATATATATATATATATATATATATATATATATATATATATATATATATATATATATATATATATATATTTACATTTTGGCACCGGGACAGCGCTTCTGAAAACCTATTCATACGTTAGGGCATTGGATGAGTTAATAAAAAGAGAATCACCTCATTGATGCGCTTCATCCGTTGCTCCTCCAGGTCAGTTTTAGCACGCAGGAAATTGGCGTGCTCTGTGTCATCAACTGGCTTCTCAAAATAAACGTCCACCCCATCTGTGGGTCGGGTGGTTGTCACTGCAATTAAAGCAAAAGGAAAAAAAAGTGATTGCTTTTGCTTTGCTTTTACAGTTAAAACAAGCAAACGAGTCTGTATAGTATTCAGTTCTTACTATTTCATTACACATTTTAGAATAGAATAGAATAGAATAGAATATACCTTTATTGTCATTGTTACAAATGGGCTAACATATTGTGACAACGAAATTGGGCATGACACTCCAGTTTTACACATTCATAGTGAGGTATGAGCAAGAAGATAAAGGAACAGAGAAGATGTTATAAGACAAGGGGGATAAGGCTATAGTTATAATTTACATGGTATTTACACAGAAAATGTCGGCATGTGGGATGTTACATACAGGGTTGTCGTGATAACGTCGGTATCGTAACGGTTGTGCAATATTGCATTTGGTGCAAAGTCATCATAGTGCAAAAATAGTCAGCATGAAACAGGAAATGGTCAGACATTGTGCAATTTGAGCATTAAACGTAGTGCAGTCGACATGTGCAAGAGCAAGACATGAGTAACATTATATTCGTATGAGGTAGTGTTGGCACGAGTTTTAAGTTTTTTTTTTTTTTTTTTTTTTTTTTTGTGCGGTGTCTGTTTGAGCAGTGAACAAACATAGTGCAGACAGCATGTACGTGAGTACCATTTTACATACGTGTGAGGTAGTTTTTTGCAATAGTTTTCAGTTTTTTGTGCGGTGTCTGTTTAGGGTGGTAATGGCTGTGGGGAAGAAACTGTCTCTGAGTCTGTTCGTTTTTGCTTTGTGTGACCTGTAGCGCTTGCCGGAAGGCAGCAGGTCGAAGAGATGGTGGCCGGGGTGAGAAAAGTCCTTGATGATGTTTTCTGCTCTGCTGAGGTAGCGAGAGCAGGCAATGTCCTCCAGACTGGGCAGAGAGCAGCCAACACATGACACATGTGCTCCTCTTATTCTTATTCAATTTTCCGCCCCAAACTTTTACACACGATACGAAAATTATACTGATAGAGTTGCCAAACAATTTTTTTCCCCCTAGTAGTATGTAAGAGTTCCATTTTTAAGTCAAATGTGGTCTTTACACAAAGGGACAGTGTGTAACATTTCCTAGTGGTACAAAAAACGTTTATTCATTAAAAAAACAAAACATGGTTTTGAATTCTAGGCAAAGATACATGAATTATTATACCAATATTAATTTTTACAAAAAAAATCATAGGTTGAGACATTTGGATTTAGTGCAAACCCTATCTAGGTTGCCGCCATGTTTGTCTGCCGTCTTGTTGTGTGCTGTGGCGATGTTTTTTGTCCGCATCAGAAAACTGTGCCATCTAGTGGTGAAATATTACAGATTGCGGCTTCAAAAAGAAAACCGCACACCCAACTTGCTGTAATTGCAAGTTTCCAGAAGATGACACTATTCACTATAAATAAGCAAGTAAAAATCAACACTGTCAATCACAAAAATGAGCGCGTTAATTTTTTTCTCTCACAATTTTTTTATAGAAAATGCTTATTTCGCAATTTGCTATAGGTTCGGGCTTCCTGGCCGGGCTGCTTTTTTGAAAAAAAAAAAAAAAAAGAAAAAAAAGAAAAGAAAAAAAAGAAAAATAGAAAATGTATTCACTTCTGCTCTCTTGTTGTTTTTTAAATCTAGCAGGAGAATAAACTTGCCAAGATAGCCTGATCCGTGCTGTACATAGTTGTATTCTATCTAGCTTGTTCTTTTATTTGTTAGGTTGAAATACTCTTAACAGCAGGCCTGTTCTTGGTTAGTGTGATTTTTTAAAATTCCCAAAACATGTTGTTTATTTTGTTTCATTGCTTCTTAAAGCACGCTATTTTCGTGTAGTTTTCGATGCAAATAATCTAAATAAAGAATGTTAATTTTTATTCATTATCTAGTTTGTGCTTTTACTCTTCGATCTTTTCTTTACAGACTAAATAAATAACAATTTCATATATCTTACCCCCTTATTGCCGGTAAAGTATTTTGTTCTTATAAATAAATGTTCCCCTAGTAGGGTTTGACCACATGACCTTGTGTCCCGCATTTGGGTCTGTCCGACACCTCATGATACAAATCCAACTTGGGAAAACTTTACTGTCCTGACTCGATAGTATGCACACTCAAAAAGTGAAATGTTATCTGCCTCGTAATCCAATTAACTGGAATCGCTTGAGTTCAGGCTAGACGGGTTTAGCTAGCATCTACATTCACTATTCATTAGGGATTATGACAAATTTCTTGATTTGTCCAAATATACTTGTATATAAAATGTGCAAAAAGTGAAGTGCATAACCCCAAAACTGTGATGACAATATTATTGGATGAGCTTTATCATGAGTGCTTGAGTACACGTACCGCTGTCTCCTTTGATAAGAGGAGGCGAGGTGGTGGCCTTGTAGCTTTTGTCATCGTAGGACGAGTCCAGATAGTCTGACGTCTGGTAGGGGCCCGAGTCGATAGGGTATTCGTACTTCTCGGGGTTCCTCACCGCTATTGTCTCATCTTCATCATCCTCCTCCTCCACCGGTTCCTCGTCCAGATCGTCTTCTTCTTCCTCCTCCTCCTCATCTTCCTCCACCACCTCGTCCTCATCGTCTTCCATGTCGGTCTCATACACGTCGGTTTCAGGGGAGGGGTTTGGGATAGCTTTTTTTGCATTGGTACTATTTAACAAAGAAAAAACAAAACACAAAACGTCTGTGTTTCTGTGTTTGTGCTCTTGCAGTGAAGGCTGAATCTGTCTTACGCAGAATTTAGTAAGCCACGATTCTGCGGGGTCTGGTGACCAGCCAGGAGTTCCCCTTCCTCCAGTTCTGATTTAGTGCCAGCACTGTTTCGACCAGGGCAGCATACATACTCTACTCCGCGGAAATTCTCTCCACAGGGCAAAAGCATCCCATAGCTGTGAAGCTCCAGATTGTCTACAGTGCACGCCTTAAGGAGAAGAATATTCAGTTTGTCCACTAATACATAATGAAGCATCGCAGCACATTTAAAAATGATAGTATCACACCTCCTTTGCAATGTTGTGCCAGTACACGTAACTCTCACAGGCATCCATCTTCTCCTGGTGTAGGAAACGACATCGGTCCGGAACCAGCAGGGCCTCGCTCACGTACTCACCTTTTGTAGCAGCATGGAAAAACACAGGGAAAACCGCGTGAGACTTATCCATTTTACCGAATTTTAGGAATGTTTGAATGTGGGATATTGATAACCACACTTAATCAATTAAAACTACTAACAGACATTCTTTTCCATTTTTTTCTCTCTTAAAGTCAACTAAGACCTTATTATCAAGTGACTCCAAATGATCCTCTTGTGGTATGTTCCTGTTACTCGATCACATGTAGTGAGGTTCGTGTCCGGTGAGGCCCATTCAGATTACATAAATCAGTATTTTTCAATGCAGCACGGCAGCGCAGTGGTTAGCGCTTGTGCGGCACAGTTCATGTCATGGGAACCTGTCGTGGGTTCAAATCCAGCTCCAGACTTCCTGTGCGGAGTTTGTATGTTCTCCCCGTGCTTGCGTGGGTTTCCTCCGCGCACTCCGGTTTCCTCCCACGTTCCAAAAACATGCATTTCAGGTGAATTGGCCGGTCCAAATTGTCCCTAGGTGTGAATGAGCGAATGCATTGTCTGTGTGCCCTGCGATTGGCTGGCAACCAGTTCAGGGTGTCCCCTGCCCACTGCCCGGAGATGGCTGGGATGGGCTCCAGCCCCCCCGTGACCCTAATGAGGATAAGCGGTACGGCTGATGAGATGAGATGAGTATTTTTCAACCTTTTTTGAACCAAAGCACATTCCTTTAATTCCGCGGTGCGGCACCAGTTGGTGCCGTAGCATCTCTGGTAAAAGTAAATCAAAAGGCAATATAATTCATGCTAGACCGCACAGGCATACAAATTGGATTATTTTCCACCGCACAGTAAGACAAATAATTACTGTGCTGTGTTTGAAAAAGATTGATATAAAAAAACTTACATCTTATTGATTATTTGATTGGCAGGACAAGAACGCTATATATAAACTGTAGTTAGAAAAAAAAAACAAAAATAACATTTTATTGTCTCACCTTAACCCCTTAACGTTCCCTGTAAAATTTGCATAAAATCCCAATCCAGGACATACCCAAAGTAAATTGAATGCTGTTCTTGAATTGGTTGGAGAATATGGATGTTCCCTGCAAGTAATACTGACATTGAGTAATCTAAGTTGGAACCCACAGAAATAGAAGGTTTTTAATTCTCGCCTGGATTTTTTTGGGTGATAAAATCGTTGCAGGTGAGTGTCGCATGGGCATTTTAACTTCAAAGCAGCCAGGACAATAACATGAAGCCTTACCTGGTCTTTAGTCAAATTTGTCACAATCTGAAAAAATAAAGGTTTATTGTACACATATTCCTAAAAGTATGTCTAAGCGTTTCTGAAAGTGGCCATTTGGAGATGACCAGTTTACACCCCTAAAACCTCAGCCACCTTGTATTTTACTTTGGCCACTTTTAAGACATTGTGAAAGAGTTGTAAATGTTTGACTTTTCTTTCTAAAAGTCAATCTTTTATTGTGCATACATGCACGTAATAATCCTGCATAAAAATTAATTGTGGGTTGCATTTGCACACTTTTAACAAAGTAAGTCAGATCTGCTTTTCACAATGCAGGCATTCATATGCAATGGCAGGTTATGGAACATGAAGAAAAGATTGCAATAGGCCGACAGTGGTGTAGATGAAAAGGTCAGAGGACTGGTGAGCTATCCCGGCTTTCTAGTTTTTGTGTACCTCGTTTAAGACGACCGGAATGTTTCTGTGATGAGTACATTTTTAAATGGTATCTTGAATCCCACTAGTTAAAGCTTTCCAAGATATATGGCATGACAAATATTTGTTTATCAACAGTCTGACGCGGCAGGCCATCAAAACGTTATAGGAAAAACTTATAAATGAAGTATATGCGCTGCTCCCATTTAACAAAGGCATCAAAATATACAGTAGGTAATCCTTCATTTACTTGCTTTTAGCCTGCTAATACTATCTTTTGTTGTTTGGGGTCGGGTGTTATGCCAAATCTGAATCCTTAGTCTAATATGTGAATTTCCCTTCGGGGATGAATAAAGTATCTATCTATCTATCTGTCTATCTAATAATCGCCCTCTGCCATGAGGCAAGAGAATTGCATGAATCGCTCTGCACCTTCAGACGCTTAGCACGGTAATACGTCACCTACTTATTATATTATATATGATGTTCATAATGTAAACAATCAGTGATTTTGAAAAATAAATTTAAAAAAAATTGTTAAGTTAAATGAGAAAAAAACATTAACACTGAATACATATAACATTTCAATATCGATCAGGCCTCTCCTGCCACCCCTGACTGTGTGCCACTGCTGTCACTATTCAGAGGGAGTTAGAGTAAAAACTGTTTGTGCCTTCATATATTATCAGCTATTTTGTGGAACAAGAGTAATGAGTCATAAAGCATACGAGTTGGCAGCCCGTTACAACAGTGCCACCAGTTTTCTCTTTAATTTGTACTCTCCCACCCATCCGGCTAACACCTTCTGGAATGTTTTAATTTTACAATACAGTTAACATTAGTATTAGCTAGCTAACAGCAAGTCAAGCCATCCAATGTTTTTGTCTTGTTGCATGGACTTTATTTTCCTTATCTTTTTCATAAAGGAGGATTACCTATGTATTTACACTTTTATCCTGAAGAAGTGCGGAGAGTTAATTTACAAGTTAAAGGTGGTGTTCTTTGGTTCAAAACATTCTACTTGCTGATGCCATCTTCTGGCTGAATTTATCATTGCAGCCTCTGTCAAGCTGCTTTTGTGGCATGTCCAAATACTGTACGTGTCTCCCTTAGATGCGCTTGAATAAACTCTTTTTTGTTCATCTCTTTGGGGGTTTGGGATGGCATATAGAGTGTATTTGAAACGGTCCTTTTCTTACTTTTACCATTTTCATCCTACAATTAAAGGAAACCTCAAGCACGCATGATAATTCACTTTACTACAATAGCATTGTGGTGGGAAAACACTTTTGACTATTATGTAGAGAAGCTAGTACATCTTCCATAGTACTTTGTTAATATCCTTGCATCCATGTGAGACAAACAGACCTTTCACAGCAGTGGGAACTACACACACTGCCTGCAGTCACGCCAGTGAGACACTACACAATACGTGACTCATTAGTTGGCATATGTACTCCAAAGTACGAAATGTCCTTTTGGTTAACTGATGGTGCACTGCTGGTCCACAGGGTTCGCCCAGGATTTTTCCATTTAAATTTTGAAGTTTTTAATACCCTTTCAAGACCAAATCCAATGAAATATAAGACCAATCTCGCACCTATTGTGGCATACAGATGCGGGAGGCGGGCAACCAGTTCTGACAGACCCCAGCGCCCAACACCACCTTGCCGCGATGGCAGGGACTTTACAGTCCCGCTCTATGCCGAAGGAGCAAGGAAGGTATTGCGTACTAGGCTGCAGAGGTTTGATCTGCAAGGGAAGTTGGATCCCAAAGTTACTCCCACAATGACAGCAGGTTGGAGACTGACTGGACATAAAGTTCCAACGTAATGCAGCATTTTCGAAAACGCAGAAATATGGATTTTCCAAACCGACACATTGGATTCATCTTACAGAGATCGATTAAGGATTTTTTTTTCTTTATGACACAACGTTAAATACTTTTGTTAGTTTATTTATTTTACAGTTATTAGCTTAATTACACACATAAGACATTTGAGAGTGTCACAATCACCCGGATCGGGAACACCTGTGTTCAGGATTTGGCGCCAACAGCCAGGACAGCTGATTGGCGCACCCTGTATATTTAAATCCCCAGCTTCCGGTAACACTTTGTTCGATTGTACTCATGCTACCTGTTGCCTTCAGCTCAGTAAGCCCGTACCTCTGACTCTTTGCCTGCTCCCTGTTCTCTTCTGATTGATCTCCGTTGCCGACCCGTTTCTGTAAATCTGCCCTGCCCGTCTGACTCCTGAACTCTTTTCCGAACACTATGATTACGCCTGTCCGCGACCATTCTCGCCAAGCCTTCACCCGCCTGTCAAGTTCCGTCAATCCGCCAACCAACGGATCAAAGAATCCCACCTTGTCATTTCCTTCCTTTCAATAAAACCAAGAAACGAGCGCAAGTGATCTCAGTCTTCCTTTCGTCCTGTCTGACAGAACAATCGAACCACATCATGAGATCAGCGCACGTTTCTCCGAAGGAAGAACCAAGCAACTCAGAGCCTCCTTCCGCTCTACAACGACTACAATGGACCGAGAGCGCCGTACAAAAATCCGCAAGTGACGTCGCCACACTACTACGCCAAATCCTGAACACAGGTGTTCCCGATCCGGGTGATTGTGACAGAGAGTTAACTTTAAGACTTGTAAACAAATTAAAGACCTTTTCAAGGCCTTTATTTGCAGTTATCACATTTCAAACTTTTTCTATTCTTAACACCCTGTGGGGACCCAGTGGTCTATGACAAATTATTCCACATTACAACGGAAAAATTCAACCAAAATGAATTATAAACGTGAAAATGTGCTTGAAGTGCAAATGACCAAGATACTGTATTCCCAGAATAAGGCAGAATACACACATTTGGATGATGGGTTTCAAGACTTTTTTCAAGGTCTTACCTAGGCAGCGATAGGGCACCACTATGAAGGGTCGTGCCTGGCAGTGACTCCAGCCTTTCTTACACCAGTAAGGGATGTTCACAGGACTTTTTGCCTCCTCTACGTGGGAGATGGAAAGCGCTGGGTACATCTGGTTGTGAAGGTCCATGCAGAGACAGGAGAGATGGATGGATTGGCAGAGGGAATAAAGACAAAGGGGAAGGGGCAGGGGGAACAATTCGGTTGAATTCAGGTTCAAGATGGTGGGTCGAATGATGGGAGTGGGACACAGGAAGAATGGTCTATCAGGAGAAAACTCATGCAACCTCTCTAACACCATGCAAGGACAATGCTTCATGAGGTTGTCACAATCATCATCATCATAATAATAATATAATTGAATTGGTCCCCGTAAGTTATATTCATTTTTACCGACTGTACACAGAATACCAACTACAGAGACTCAAAGCGACCAAACTGCATAATGTTCTTCTCATTTTTCGCCCGTATTTTACATTTAGTATCAAGATGGCAGACAATGATATCAGCTCCCTCTAGTTGAGCATCACATTATGTAAAATAAATACAGATTTCTTGACCAATAAGTATTTTACAAAACGCCATTTCCTGTGTTTTTGCTAATCCTTTAAATCAACATAATTTATTCAACCACTAGGAGGTGCTGAATAATACACAATGTACCTTTAACGTCAGAGATGCTCCTTGAAATTGGTCAGTGCGCCATCAACTAACTAACAGAATGGTTTAGTTTTACGTTTGTATATTTTGGCCACCAGATAGCGCTTGCTTCCCATTTCCAATAATACATACTCTACTAGAGGAATCTAAAGATGATAATTATGTGAAAATAGGAACACCTACTAATATATACGTTGTACAACCTCTGATTTCGTTTATCATGTCTCTGGTTTGGAAATAGTTGTGTTTTTTTGCCGACTTGTTTTTCTGTTTGGTTGTTTGTTACTTTGTTCTTTTAATTTCCACTGTCATTGCTACCTCTGATTTGGTTTTTGTTCCCTGTTACTGATTGGACATTTTGTTAGTTGTTTGGCACCCATGTGTTTGTTTGTTACTGTTTACTATTCATTTCCACTGTCATTGCTACCTTTGATTTGTTTTTTTTGTTTCCTGTTTCTGGATTGCACATTTTGTTATTTTTTTGCACCCACTTTTTTGTTTGTTACTTTGTTCATTTCATTTCCACTGTAATTTATACCTCTGATTTGCTTTTTTGTTTCCTGTTTCTGGTTTGAACATCTTATTAATTGTTTTGGATCCACCTGTTTTTTTTATCTGTTAATTTTGTTCGTTACATTTCCACTTGCTACCTCTGATTTTGTTTTCCATGTTTTTGGTGTGGAAATGTTCTTGTTTTGTGCCACCTTGTTTTTTGTTTGTTTCTTTGATTATTTCATTTCCATTGTCAGTACAGCCTCTGACTTTTTGTGTCCTGTTTCTGCTTTGGTCATTTTGTCAAATTGTTTTGCACCTATGTGCATTTGTTTGTAACGTTGTTTAATGCATTTCCCATTTTGGTCTTTGTCTCTAGCTTGGTCTTTCTCAGGTTTTGTTTTGTTCGGACATTTTATTATATAGTGACCGCTATATTCTTACTTTGTTCCTGGTTTTGTTAGAAAATACCATCCTTGTTTTAAGCACCCCTGCCCCAGTTTGTGCCTCCCTCTCTCTTGGGTCCGACCTCAAAGCTTAACATTACCTCCTGACAGTAGGAGCGAATCTCAACGGGATCTTTGAAGCAGTCCTTGCGGCCGTGGGGGTCCGGCTCCCACTGGCCCGTCTGCGGGTTCATGTGCAGCAGCTGACGACCACAGAACATTGCAATCTGCGGTTCTGCTACCTTGGGGCCGGGCACTTTCACCTCACTTATTGACAGGGCCTGGAGAAAAAAAAAGGGAGGGAGGATTGAATGAAGAGGGGTGTCACCAAAGCAGATGAGGAAAAGTCAATACAAACCAAGTGACATATAATAGCAGGGCTGGTCTAGGGACAAGCTGGCCTCTCGGATAATTGCTCGATGCACTCCAGCAATAAACCGAGGACGAGATATCAAACCGAATAGTCCAGCTAATGCACTCGGCTTTAAAAGGTTATCGACAGAACTCAAAGTCGGGGAAGGATCTATTGATAGCTCACGGTTGCAAAAAAGATCATTAAGCCAAAGAGGGAATTAGAATACCAGTTTTTAACAGGATTTGCTAGGGGTGCTGAAGGTCTGCGAGTGCAAGATGTAAATACAGTATATACCAGGCAAACTACAGCCCGAAAATGGCCAAACGAAAATGGTCAAAAGAGCATATGTATAGTAAATAAAGTACTACTAATAAAAACATGTTGGGTTTTTAAGGTTGCTACCTGAGTCCCCATTGTCCCTTTGTGTATCTACTACAAAAAAAAACATCTAAATATCAAATTTGGTGCCTAATATATTATTCGTCTTTCACTCTGAAAATAAAAAAATACTACAGAAATACTATGACGGAAAGATAAAACAGTCGAAATTGTACAAAAATCTTGCTATAGAAATAAAAAAAAAACCTATTACAGAAATACAGCAATATAACATATCAAAGTAAGTGCTTAAGGAACCTAAAACAGTAAATTACTTTACTTTAATTCTCAAAAGAAATAACTATTCTGGAAACAAATCCTACTACAAAACTACTAAAAAAATGCAACTACAGTAGAACTACAATAATACTACAGAAATACTACTAACATCCTAGTAAGGCATAATACTACAAAAATACAACTACAGTAATACTACAAAATACATTTACCTAAAACAGGGACCTCATTGCTTTTTTTTGCTTCCATTCTGAAATAAATAAATACGGATATTCTACAAAAATACTCCCACAGAAATCACATTACAGAAATACTACAAAACCAAATATCAATTTAAATGCTAAAAACAAGGACCTAACTTATTATTTTGCTTTCATTCTGGGGAAAAAAATAATTTGTCAAAGATACTACTACAGTAATACTACAAAAATACAACTACAAAAACAAAATATCAAATTGAATGCTTAAAACATGTACCAATTCTATTGTTATGCTTTCATTCTAAAAGAAAAAAAATACTAATACTACAGAAAATAATATAACAAAAATACAAAAAAAATATATGATTTTGCTTCATTAATGAGTATTTCAAAACAATTTTGATGGAACAAATCTAATTATACAACAAAAGTGAAATGTAATGTATAGATGTCTGCATGTCTACTTAGTTATAAAAGATCTCCAGGTCCAGGCCCTTGACCAAATGTTTTAACCCGATGCAGTCCACGACTCCAATGATTTGCCAGCCCGTTATATAATATACATATATACACATATATAATGTACAAGCTAATACATTTACCGAATTGTGTATAAAGCTTTTCCCTCCCTCCCCTCCATGACAACAAGAAGCTTCTTAGAAGTTGCTATTGATTGTGGAATCTGCTGGCATCATCCTGGGAAGTCCCAGAAGACCTGATGCCGGGGAAAAAACAGTCGCTTGGGAACATAGTGTTAAATCTAGCTCATTGACCGATGAGGCGCTCGACTACATAAACAACAACGTGGCACACCCCAAGAAGCGAGGAGCCACTAATCATGGGTAGGCGGATCAATACATGCATCCATTATCTGCACAGCTTATCCTCAGCAGGGTTGCAAGGTGCTGGAGCCCACCCCAACTATCTTCGGGCAGTGGGTAGGGGACACCCTGAACTGGTTGCCAGCAGGGCACACAGAGACAGACAACTCACTCGCTCATTCACACCTATGGACAATTTAGACCAGCCAATTAATCTGACATGCATGTTTTTGGAATGTGGGAGGAAACCGGAGTGCCCGAAGGAATCCCACGCAAGCGCGGGAAGAACATGCAAACTGCGAACAGGAAGGACGATATCTGGATTTGAACCGATGACCGTAGAACTGTGCCACTGATGTGCTCACCACTCAGCTGCTGTGCTGCTCGGATCAATCCAAACTCCAATATTATAAATTCTAAGCAATTATCGTCTATAAGTTGCTACGGAGTATACGTCAGTCAGAAAATACATAATTAAAAAAAGAAAAACATATAGGTCACATCTCTAAACCTTACTTTTACGTTTTGTTTTGCAGTTGTTTTTATTTTTCATTTCTATTTTCATATTTCAGTGTTTCCTCAATCGGGGGTGCCACACTCGTAGGGTATGGTTCAATGGCTGGAATCCAGAGGCCATTGGCTGCCATCCCTATAAGTGTAGATAAGCCTCCCTCAGGTCCCTTTCCTCACATGGCTCGTCTGTGCCTCACCATAATCATATCATGTTTTATCTCTATTACTACTTATTTTGATTTTATTGTAATTTAACCATTGTGGGGATTTTACTGTCTTGGTGTACGCTATGTTTTTATACAGCACTTAGAGTGGCAATTTTGTGCCTGAAAAGTGCTTTACAAATTTGATTTGATTTGATATAGGTCGCATTTTATGGGGACATTTATTTGATAAAATCCAACACCAAAAATATACTCTACATGTCATCTTTATAGGGGATTCAAAATAAAACAATGACAAAAATGCGGACTTAGTTACGTCGGATTGAGTGATTTGGAGTGAAAATGATCATTTGGTAAGCATGTTCTTTATCCTTTATGTTACCTAAATGATACGTTATTGTCACAATTACCCATTGCCCTCACTTGTGCCCGCTCGTTTGGCGCCAGCTGTTGCTCGTTTACTGATTAGTTCCTCTCCGATTTAAACTCAGTACTCTCATCCACTCCTTATCAGTCCGTCAGCGAACCTCCGCACACGCAAGGCAAGCACTATTTGACTCTGGCTCCCGTCTGCCCCGTTCTCACCTGTATCCTGCTCGTCTGTCCCCGACTTCCCGATCGTCTCCGGCTACTTGACCCGTTTTTGCCCACCGACCACGCTTCGATCTCCCCCTCCGGCTACTTGATTCGTTTTTGCCCACCGACCACGCTCCGATCTCCCGCTCCGGCTACTTGATCTCTTTTTGCACATCGACCACGCTCTGATCGCCTGTCCCGGCAACTCCACTCGTTTTTTCATTCCGACCACGCCCCGATCCCGTGAGCTCCTTGCTCCTCCTGCCCAGCGAGCACCGGATCTCTGTTGTTTGTTTCCCCGCATCTGACTTCCTCGAATCTCCAATAAAGCTTTGTGTGAAACGTTACGCGTTTGGGTCTACCATCTGTTCTGGTTCTGACAGTTATGTCGTTATTGATATTAACAGGCATGTAGATCATGTAACGTTACATTCGTATACCGAACTAACATATTCAGCCCGTTTTTTGTTCTCTTAAAATCACCTTTCAAGATGTATGTTTTTGGTGGTGTTTTTTTTATCAAATACATAGGTAAACACACTAAAATGTACGTAAACACGCAAAAATGTATATAAACAAACACAAAAACATACGTATTCACACAAAATGTATATACACACCTACTGTAGAACCTAGGTAAAGACACACAAAAACATACGTAAAACCGCACAAAAACGTACGGAAAATTGCATAAAAACGTACGAAAACATGCATAAGAACTTACGTAAACACGCACACCGTTACTGGAAAAAATAACGCCGTCATGTAACGTGTTATTCATAACGACGTTATTCCCAACACTGGTGCTGAGTGGCGCAAAATTCGCGCCGCATCGGCGTTGCAGCCTAAACCATATGTCACAATTTATATGCCATCCCCCAATTTTTTTTACATGTAATTGTTTATTTGCTATGCAACCCAAGCTCTTACCGTAGTTTTAATTTCATGTGCCCTATAGTCCTTTGCGCCTTATAAATGAAAAATATAACACAAAAGACTGTTTTTGTGGGGCATGCGCCTTATACACAGGTGCATCTTATAGTGCAGAAAATAAATCTAAAGGAGTAAAATACAGGGTCATTTGTGTAGCCGTGTCTGCAGACGGACTTGGGAGATACAGTAAAAAATGAAAGAAGAGGCGATAAGCACTGCTGAGCCAATTAGAAGAGACTTGCCCTGGAGGAGAAAAGTGAGCAAAAAAAAAATATATATATATACGGGAGTGATAAATGATCAAAGGGAAACGCTAGTTGGACCGGCTGCAGCTCGGCTGTTTGAAGTCCTGATTAAAATTCATAGTGATCATTTTAGATGACTGTACTTCCTACAAGGGAAAATACAAGAAGAACAAATAGGTGTCTCAGTACATGCTGTTGGCAACATTTCGGGGAGTACATTACTGGATATCAGGCCTGGTTTCAGTATTTCTCTCCTGGTTTCAGTATTATCTTTACTGTCATTGAAAACACTATATTAAACATTTTATTTACAAAAAAATTAGACATGGCACTCCGGGATTTGTAAAAAAAGACTTTAAAGATAAAAATGAAATAAAAAGATGAATAGGAAAAATATTTGCTGTTAGCACATTGAAACAATAGTACAATGAAAACATTTAGCAGCAACACAATTAGATTTAAATACCCTTTTTTCTGTGCAGTACCAGGTGGAAACATTTGTTGGCCTGGAGAGAAATGGGCACCACCAGGCTGTACTTGCCCAAGACACACCACAGGAAATGGTGCCCCTATGACTCGAGTGGTTAAGTACTCCAACCAACACCCACCCACCCACATAGGCTTTAGATTTATTACAGTCTTGTGCGCTTGTGTAGGGTGGTGATTGCTGTGGAAAGAAACCTGTCTAGAACCATACCACCCTAAGAACACCCAATCTTTGGAAGCTAAGCAGGGTCAGTTCTGGTTAGCACTCAAATGGAAGACTGTCTGGGAACAGCAGGTGCGGTAAGTAGGTCATTTGGCGCACGCTCAGCTGTGACAGCACTGACTGTACCCCATGGTACAGTTGGTGAAAATGAACTTTCCTAAGAGGACCAAATGCAATGAATTAATATTAGCATTATTATTATTATTATTATTATTATTATTATTATTAATAAACCGTACCTAAGCCTGTTAGTCCTTGTTCTAAAGGACTCGTAGTGCCTACCCTAAAGCAGCTTTGTGTGTTTGGCATAGAGTGGTGCTTGAAAACTTTGTCTCGCCTTTTTTTGCATTGCATCTTGCATCTATCTATCCATTATCTGCACCACTTATCCTCAGTAGGGTCGCAGAGGTGCCGGAGCCCAGCTATTATCGGGCAGTGGGCAGGGGGGACACCCAGAACTGCTTGCCAGCCAGTAACAGGGCACACAGAGACTGACTCACTCACTTGCTCATTCATACACACCTAGGGACAATTCGGACTGGCCAATTAATCTGACATGCATGTTTTTGGAATGTGGGAGGAAACCTGAGTGCCCAGAGGAAACCCACGCAAGCACGGTGAGAACATGCAAACTCAGCTCAGGGAGGCTGGTTGCTGGATCCCATTAACTCAGAGCTGTGCCGTGGACGCGCTAACTACTCAGCTGCCGAGCCGCCTCGCCGTTAGCACACGAAGTATGTTAACTCTGGTTAGACAAACACTCAATCACTCACAAAAACTGAACTAGAATTCCTTGAAATAAACTGCATTGTATTGCCATTACACAAGCGCACTACATAACATCACAATATTGATTTATTTTCGGTTAACCGTGCAGGCCTACAGAGATATCAAGTCCAATATTACAAACCGTCCCTTTAACTGTGATGGTATGGCACACTGAGGAATTATCTTACAGGAAGCAGGAAAATTGGAAAACTGCTCAAAAAAATAAGAAATAAAATAGAATAAGAAAAACATCAACAAAGTAACAAACAAAGGGTCAAAAAGAAGAATAAAACCATGTGAATCATAAAACAAACCATATAAAGCATGATGGATTGAAAACGTGATGGTGTTCTTGACGGTGGAAAATGAATGTGAAAAATTAAACTTGCCTGACCCTGGGTACTGTCTAAAATGTCCTTATGAAGGGTAAGACTAATTGGGGGAGGGTGTGGGTTAATTGGACACAATTGTTCCAGTTACAAACTGTTTGGGCGCCCTCTGGTGGACGCAGGAACACCAGACCTTAACACCTTCCCTTTTTCCTCATCTTGGCACAAGACCTCACTCATGTCGTAAGTAACTTCTCATCATATAAAGCTTCTAAGGTTGAGGGAAGCCAAATTACAAAGTGAAATAAGTGCTTGTTTGACTTTAATTGACGGTATCGTATAGCTTTCAGTGATCGGTTGCTTAAGGAAAGCATTTGCTGAGCTTGCCGTCCAGCACAAGCTGCTGAGCGAATGTCTCTGTTTAAGGTGGGGGAAGGTCAGTGCCCCCCCCAAATAAAACTTATCAATATTTGAGAAGATACACTCCTCCCCTCATCCAAGCACTCTCAATTTGCCTCCTCCTCTCTCGTGCACTTGCAAAAAAATCAATGGAGAGTGAATGCAACTGAAACACCCCGATCAATAAGGGTCCATGAGGAGCACCAGGCTCCTGACCTCCATGACAGCAACACGCTGATCCGTGATCAGATTACATTATTCCCCCTTTAAACCTTTAACATTCCGCCGGCCCGCCGGTGGGCCGCCAGACTGTTGGTGAACAAAGTCGTGTCGCCAGTCACTGTAATACGTTATGCCACATATTATTGGACAGCTTAAACTTGTGGGATTCAAGATATGATATGTTTCAAAATAAATTCATCTTAGAAACATCCCGATGAGTCTGAAACAAGATACAGTGGTACGCCTTTCGAACGCCTCTCAGTTCGAACAAATCGGTTCTCGACCAAAAATTTCGAGAAATTCTTGCTTCGCTTTTCGTTCAAAAAATCAGAGTTCGAACGCCGGTACGCTAGGGTGCGATGCTGAGCGGCGTACAGGTGTAGATTGCCCCCACCCCTCATGAAGAACTGTTATGACGTGCGCGCGCACTTCTTTTTGCTTTCGCTTTAGATATCGGTGAACGGAGTGTTTTAGCCCCTAATTGTGCCTCCGAAGAAGGTCGGTGCAAGCAGCAAAGTTGCTACTGGTCAAAAAGGAAGAGTAGTGCATACAACTATTGCATTTAAGAAAGAAATAATGGAAAAATATAAAGAAGGTGTGCGAGTTTCCCTTCTTTTGAGGGACTAGAGCATGGCTTCTGCAGACCACCACAAAGGTAAGAAATCATAAATCTTTTTTTTATCCTTTAACCGCTCACCACTTGTTGTGGAGACCCGGGTGCTAAATGACTTGTAAACGACCTGATTTTTTTATTTTTACACGTTCATGCGAACGTACGATTAGCCTGGGTTAGCTTAATGTTTAAGTTCATGATAAACATTCAGGGTGTTGGAACGGATTAAAACGATTTTACATTACTTTTAATGGGAAAAACGGTTTCGGTGATCGAACAAATCGGTTTTCGAACAGGGTTCTGGAACGGATTATGGTCGAGAACCGAGGTTCCACTGTATCTGAAAACCATAAAGCCGGTATGACGCACTCAAAAGTCTTTGAAACAATTTCCCGAAAACATGGTCTGATTATATTCACGAAATTCCAGTGAATCCAAAATACATTATAATGCCGACAGATTAAAAAAAAATCAGCCTAAAAGCATTCCTGATTTGTTTCTCGATCGCTGTTGTAATCTGTCTGCTCGGCTCAAAATTCCCCTTTAAAAATAATGTCGAAATATTGGCCAAAGTGAAATACACAATAGATAGATAGATACTTTATTCATCCCCGAAGGGAAATTCACATTTCCAGCAGCATCCCTGAGCTGAGAACAATACAATAATAAAGCAAAAATAATACTTGCTGTGTTTTTAGGGTTGTCTCAAAAAGGCCACTTTTGGAAATGTGTAGTTTTTCAAGGTACTAGGCAAGGCTTCAAGCTATTGTCTCACATTATTTCCAGCTTAGATGCTATACTACACTCATTTGCAGACATTTGATTGCAAGAAACAAAAACAAATCAGGTGAAAATAAAAATCTTATCAATGTGAGAAGCACTTGCAGAGATTATTTCAGTTTGGGGAAAAACCGTGATAGATTTCAAGAGACCCAAACTGCTATATTGTCCAAACAGCAAAAACAACAGTCAATTTACTTTGGGTACGTCTTCGATTGGGATTCTACAAGAACCGTAAGGGGTAAACTTGAGACCTATTGTAGAACGCTCACTTTTGTTTGTTTTCCCTCAGTTTTTCCCAAAGCAGCGCACCCTCCATGCAGAAAACCCCCTGCTGATTTATGACCCATATCACTGTGAAAATCACGACAACTCTTCAAATCACTGTGACAGAATGCAGTGTTTAACATAGAATTTTGTGAGACCCTGGCGGGTGGAGTGTACAGAATTATTACAACAGAAATACTACAAAAATACATTTTCAGTAACATTGTAAAAATACTAAATAAATTCTATAAAAGTACTTCTGTGTAAGGACTACAAAAATACTACAGAAAAACTATTAAAATACTTAAAAAATATTTCTATAAAAAGACCACCGCTGTTCTACTACAATAAAATTATACTAATACAGAAATGTAAAAGTAAGCAATTAAATAAATGGTGAAACTAATATAATTAAAAACAATTACAAAGAAATATAACATGTAGATGTCTGCATGTATATTTATTCTTAAATAAAAACATGGGATCTGTCTCCAGGAAGGGCCCCTTGGCTACATTTTGGAACCCAATGTGGCCCCTGACTCCAAACAGTTGCCCACCCTTGAGCTAAATCTATGATGAAAGTGCCCTTGTAAAATGCTTTAATCATAAACACAATAAGCAATGACACAGCAAACAAGTCACACCCAGAAAGCATGTTAAACGAGACAGGAGTTTAATGCAAAAATAGGTGCCTTATTTACTCACAGAAAGACAGACTATGTAGAATAAAAAATAATCTGTATAAAGTCAAGTTAAGTCATGTTTATTTGTATAGTCCATAATCACAAGAAGTCTCAAAGAAAAATATTATTAGCCTCTAATGCATAAGCTTGAGGGAGTGATAGACAATGCACTCTGCGTTGGAGCCTTTATTATACTAAAAATGAGTCCAAGTTGGGATTTTTTAAAATTTCCTTTCATTGTTTCTGTCATCTGTATTGCACCTCCACCTCTCTTAACCTGTTCTTGTTCTCACTTGTGCTGTGCCGCTAGTAAACACTGGAATGACAATGTGTTTAAGTGTCAACAATGGTTTCGTTTTAGCTTTCCTACATAAAAATCCTATTTCCTTTAGGCGATTTGGCACAGTTCTGTCACATACATTGACTCCAACTTCCTCCCATTCCCTCTGCATTTGTCTTGGTGTGCATTTTTTGTTTTCAAGACACACGGGATTTTGTTGTCTTCCTTGGCCTTCCAGTACGCTTGACCTTAACAATCTTCCCATGACGGTTTGTACTTGGTCCAAATCTTTGATACAGCTGACTGTGAACAGCCCACATCTTTGGCAACCATACGAGTAGAGTTACCTTCTTCAAGAAGTTTGACGATCCCGTCTTTGATATCAAGAGACATTTCTCTTGTTGGAGCCATGATTCTTGCCAATCCACTTAGTCCAAGAGCCCTCCAAGGTGTGATAACGGCACGGTTTTTAACAACTGACAAACGAGCAGACTTAATCTAATTAAGGCAAGAAAATTGACTGGGTGTGTCCTTATTTTCTACTCAAAATGCACTGATTCCATATTTTTCCTCAGAATTGTGTGATTCCATATTTATTTCCCTGCACTTGCTCTATAAAAGTAACATTTACTAACCATTGCAATGTTTTTTCTTAATTTCTTTTAGTGTTTCTGAATGCCAATAGGTTGCACTTTAGAATGACCTTACATTTGATTAATGTTTGTGATCTTTGTGAGTTTTTTCTACATAATAAAATGTCTGAACAATAATTGTGATTCCATACTTTTTGCTAGGGGTTGTCTTAAAAAAAGGTGAACATATTTGTCTATCTGCTATAAACTGCACAATCCTTTCATTGGATAAATTCTAGAACTGGAATTTTTTTTCTTGATTTGGGTCGCTTTTCATTAGGGTGGAATGGTGGGTCCTGAAGTGAAACCAGTTTTTTCATGTGCTTTAGATCATTCAAAAATACTTAGTCAATTCAGATTTAATGAGTTACCTCCCAAGGTCCCACAACTAAAAACACAAAAACCCGACAGGAAAGTTCATTACAAACAAGTTAACCGTCTGAGGAGATGATCCTTATTTTATTTTATTTATTTTCAGAGAGTTGGCATCCTTAGTGACCCTGCCTATATCAGTGTTTTTAACCTTTTTTGAACCAAAGCACATTTATTTTATTAAAAATAACCCCTTCAGACACCACCAGCTAAAACGGTGAAAACAATATGTATTTTTTTAACATTGAAGTATGACGTTATATTGTGACGTCTCAAATAGAAATCAGATAAACACAATGAATAAAATATTTAAGATTTGTTCATGTTTATACCCACTCAGTGCGAAACTTGGGCCTGTTTGGATGAACACAGAAATGACATCCTGGCAGGAAGTATAACTTGTGTTGTATTGCCTCACGCTTGAAGCTTTGCTGGACCTCTTTGTTTTCTTTTGAATTCCATTCGTACTAGGGCCTTCATTTGGGTCCTGATTTTGTCCAGCATCTAGTTCAGAGTCAGCATGATTCCTCTTCAAAAACGTATCAATCACTTTAACCTTCATCCTGCTAGCTACCCGTCACTCATTTGCTTGTCCCCAAGCACAAGGCAATTAGCAACCCGCTGCTACCGCTTATGGTATTAAGAGTATTACATGATTATTCTACCAGGCGCAAGACCGCACAGGCACACAAATTGGATAATTTCCCCCCGCACACGTGACAATATCTGTATGGCAGCACAGTGGTTAAAAAAAACACGATCTAGTGGTGCTGATGAGAGTGAATTGTACCAGCAAACTGACACAAGAGTGCTGCATCATTAATATGAGCTGAAGCAGGGACACACACTGACGTTCTGCTTGGCTACACTGTACAGCTTGTTCTTTGCCTTTGTTTGTGCTCAATTTTTTTTTTTATTTGGACCGACGCTGGTGCTACAATATTGTGAGTGTGCTTCATTATCTCCAGCATCACTACTAAAAATGTTCTCATAAGGACAATAAGACAATAAAACTAATTTGCACGGCGATTGTGTGACTAGGATTGCTTTTAATGAAAGCTGCACTTAAACCGTATAATCGACCAATTTTTCCAGAAATACAACAATCACAGAGACTTTTGAGTTGAGGGCAGAGCAGTAGATTTTATTTTCTTCAGCCATCATCCCTCTTTGCTTAAATTAAATTTACAGCACCTGTTCCTCCCTTCTGTTGCAGCATGACTTCATCCTTTTTAATGATGCAATCTCTCTGCCCTGGCAGGCAAGCCTGGGCAGCAGAGGGCGGAGCGGAAAAACCCACCCTTCATTTGTCACCTATTATGATGCCTTTTCCTATTTCATTCCATGATTGCAATGCTTTGAAAGTATCGTGCTGTTGTTCTACGGATACATTTTATGCATATTTTACTATTGTGTCATTGAAACTTTTTTGGGCAATGGCACACTATTTTTCATCCCAAAAATCTGGAGGCGCACAGTCCATCGAAATTGTTTAAAAATGAATTCACGGGACCGCTTTTATGTATGGGTTTGAACCTTTAATTCGCATGTTGCCCAAATTGATAGAACAAAAATGCTTTTATCATTTGTGGTCACTGTGGCTTAGGCGGTATAACAGGTTATTCATTTTGTTTGGGGTGGCACGGCTGAGTGGTTAGCGCATCCGTGGCATATTTCTGAGGTCATGGGATCAAATTCAGCTGCCAGACATCCAGTGCAGAGTTTGCATGTTCTCCCTGTCCTTGCCCAGGTTTCCTCTGGGCACTCCGGTTTACTCCCGTATTCCAAAGACATGCATTTTATGTTAATCGGCCGTTCTGAATAGTCCCAAGGTGTGAATGAGCAAGTGAGTTGTCTGTCTCTGTGTGCCCTGCGATTGGCTGGCAACCAGTTCAGGGTGTCCCCTGCCCACTGTCCGGAGATAGCTAGGATGGGCTCCAGCACCTGCCACAATCCGCAATAACAAAACAATTAAAAAACTTAATCATGGCAATATTTCAGTTGATTTGTAATGAATCCAGAAAGTATGATTAGAGAACATAATACAATCTAAGTTATCGTCATTGCAAAATAACAATATAGAAATGTAAAGGGCCATTGTGATGGTGCAAGAAAAAAACAAGAAAATACACCACAGTTTAAAATTTTAAGTTGATGTACAAAATTTGAAACTTTGTTACTCTCTGCTGCCATCTCCTGGCTAGTGTCATCATTGCAGCTTTAGTCAGCTCATTTATGATGTACGTGCAAGTTCTTGCATTTCTTAAACACGCTAGTATAAACTCTTCTCTTGACATCTTTTTAGGGCTGTGGGTTAGCTTTTGGACTGTATTACTTTTCTTACTTTCACCATTTTCATGCTGAAATAACAACCTGCGCGACAAGCATGACGACACTCTCCAGCAGCTTTGCTAAGAGGAAGATAAAAATTGATAGGCGCATTGGAAAATAAAGCATAAGGGCTTTTTGACTTGGGCATTCATTGTTAACGCATACCTAATGAAGAAATTACTAAACTTTTTAAGGACAACTGAAACGATGCGCCCCCTCCCCTAAGGGTAATAGTATAAGAAATATGTAATATTAAATTTAAAAAAGAAAGAACTGAATCATCGCATGTCATTATTACACGTTCCGTCCAAGCATGGTAACCAGTGTTTTAGTTTGTAGCGTTGAGATTGATTATTGCTTTTGGTAGAAGCTGTTTTTCAATCCATTATTTCTTGACTTATAAAAATAAAGAACTACATCACAATATTGTAATTTCTGAGACCGCCTTCTGCGCTTACACTGGACTGTGATTGCATTCTTGTCCAAATAGGTTTCAAATATTCAATCCAGCCTTTCTGGCTTGTCTTGTAATATTTCTCTTTATAGAGATTTCCCTTTTTATATTTCTGGTGCAATGACACTAATGCTACAATGTTCAGTTACTGCTTGTATTTGGCGTAAATTTGAGTGAAAACGCTTGCCTCCATGTGTGATGGTGATTCATGCACACTCATGTCCAGGCTGGGATGGGCTCCGAAACCCCCGTGACCCTGAACATGGCAGGTGATGCAAAACATGGATAAATGGGGGGGTGGACAATGTCAGTCCTAAATTGCTATCCGCATGCATACAGTGCATTCACAAAGAATATAATCAGCATGAAAGGAGCACAGATGCATATAGATTCAAATGAGCTTGACTGGCAGGTGAGCTTGATCTCGCCACGCCTTGTCCAATATCTCCTTACGATTCGATACGATACAATTGTCTTGTAATTTTACATTATGGCCGAGCCACGACCATGAGGTACGTATTTCATATATTCACAAGGTTTTCAAAGCTTAGACACAATACGTGACACCTCTGCCATTTCCACCTCAAAACCCCCATCACCCGCTCCCGGACAGTGCTAAATGACCTGAGAGATTTGTGAGCTTTCATCAAAGTAATCATGTAGGTTAATTATTCATAAGCTCCCATCAGACGGCTTCCTGGTGCGGTGTGCATTTACCGGAGAGGGGTAATATTAGTCTGAGGGCCTTTCATGGAGCACGAGGGGGGTACAAAAGAGGAAGGAGCTGTACACAGTTGAAGTTCATTATTATCCATCTATGACTGAAGACAAATTGAATGCATTCATTTTCTATTCAGAGGAGAGTAAATTGAACATTACGTGTTGTGTTCAGACTATTTTGCCATTGTGTACTCTTGCAGCAATTAATCAAAAACAGTATAAAATAGGAGTTCAGTGGAAATTCCAAAATCAAACACCAGTGACTGCCTCATATTACGCCGTGTAAAGGAAAACTACTCACTACTAACTTTCAGTTAGTTAGGATACTTCAATCCTTTACTGTTGGGGCAATAAAAGTCTGTCAATCTGATGATTTCGAGAAATTCTAATTCAAAAAGATATACAACTATAAATGAGAATTGATGACTTTCAGACAAAGCATCAAGCCAGTTTGGGTGGAAATCAGGACATCAAAAAAAAAACAAAAGTAACTGCCAAGGTATAGCCCCAAATATAACCACCAAGAGCTATAAATGTCTTGGAGCTGTTGTATCAGAAGAAGGGTCAGAACCCGAAATCGTGGTCCGGATAGCTCAGACCTTAGCCACAGTTGCAATACTTAAATACATCTGGATAGACAAGAAAATAGCAGTAAAATCAAAGATCAGTCTCATGCTAGCACTGGTTACTTTTATCTTCCTCTACGATTGCGAGACATAGACTCTCACTGTAAAGCTGCTAAGGAAAATCCAAGCCATGGAGATGCGATGCCAGAAAACCTCCAAGGCATCAATTTCATAGCTTATGTGAGGAACAAAACAGAGTGAACATTGGACCATACAAAGAGCTGTTATGCATGGACAAAAACTGCATGTTTACGTCACAGGATCATCAGGACTGGCCAAGATCATTCTGCAGGGCCAATCAAAGGCGGCAGGAGGAGAGGAAGACAGACAAAAAAATGGTCCGAAAATAACAAGAAATGAACTGATGCCAACTTCGCCACAACCCATACTCAGACCAGGTATCATCAGCAGTAGAGAGATATGTCCAGAGTTGCGTTATCAGTGGTGCCCGATGATCCGTCAACCGTGAACCTCTACTTTCACCTAAGTTGGACTCGTATGCTTCCCTGCCCATTAGTTAACACAATTATTCCTGCTCTTCTTAAACCTGTTTCAGCAATGTGACCCAGAGTGTCCTGACGTTGCAGTCAGTCATATTTGTAACAAAATACGGACTCGTAACAGAGGCAGCCTTGTGCACAGAGGGGTGAACTGCAGTGTCAGCCCAACAATACCTTTTACACAACCCAAGGTTATCAGGTTTGATGACTGCTTACAATCGTCTTGTAATCTTTGGACAGCACATTCTTATGCCAACTGATTCTGTGCCAACAAAATCAAACGGTCATTATGCCCCAATTTTTTTTATTCTTTGGAGTTACATAGCACAATATTTGATGAAAGCAATACCAAGCTTTTTTTTTTAGCATGTTGGGTAAAAAAATGTCAGACTAATAGTCGACCTTAAATCCGACCTCATCAGGCCAGATTACAACAGTCCAGCCTCCAGCTGAGCCCACTGGGAGCAGATGGGCTCATAATCGCCAAGCTGCACGTGGGTTCTCAAACATCAGCCAAAACTGGATCATGGTATTTGGTTTATCTGCAAATACGGCTTGGAAGTGACACTCAAGATATAAAAACACTGTATTACTTTACAGTAACAATCAGTCATTTGTCATGGCATATTCTAGTCAAGATCTTTGTCAATCCTGACATTTGTGAGTGCTGTTTTTTTTTGGTGTCACTTGGTACAACGACAAGTTAGTGCTAGCATAACAGCCTCATGCATTTTCTACGGTCGGCTCACCTTTCTTACTGTTCAAACCAGGGAATTTGCTTGGGTTGTAAATTAACAGTAATATTTGGTCATCTAATTTCCTCCTAAAATCAAACTTTTAAAGGCTAGTTATTTTCTGTTAGCTTACTTGCTAATCTAGCTAACGCCTTATTCTCACTGCGTCTGGAACAGATGCAGTCCGGTTTCCATATGTACACCGCACGGAATCTGTTCCACGATAAGTGTGTATTAGTGTAAGAACAGACCTCTTTACATTTTTTTTCAGTTTTTAAAATGTAAAATGAATGCACATGTGTCTGGACAACATAAAAAGAAGGAATCTAGTTCAAAGTCTTAAAGCTGATTTCATCATTAAATGTTCACTATCGGGCAGCACGGCGGCGCAGTGGTTAGCGCGTGTGTGGCACAGTTCTAAGGTCTTGGGAACCTCCTGTGTGGGTTCAAATCCAGCTACCGGACTTACTGTGCGGAGTTCGTATGTTCTCCCCGTGCTTGCGTGGGTTTCCTCCGGTTTCCTCCCACATTCCAAAGACATGCATTTCAGGTGGATTGGCCGATCCAAATTGTCCCTTGGTGTGAATGAGCGAGGGAGTTGTCTGTCCCTGTGTGCCCTGCGATTGGCTAGCAACCAGTTCAGGGTGTCCTCTGCCCACTGCCCGATGATTGCTGGGATAGGCTCCAGCACCCCCGCGACCCTACTGAGGATAAGTGGTGCAGCTAATGAGATGAGATGAGATGTTCACTATCTGTTCAGTTCAATGCTATTTGTATTCAGCATTTAGAAAACATTTTCTCTTGAAATAACTCTTACTAAACATTAACAAATGATTCATGTCAAAAGGAATGGGGAAGAAAATGTATTTTCAAATTAAAACAACGTTACGCCACTATTTATTTGGAGGTTCGAACTAATAGAATAGATGCTCTAAAATTTTGAGCGATACTAAAGCTGATTTGTTCTCTAGTTGGCCGCCGTGTTGTTTGTAGTGTTAAGGTCTGGTATAACTCCTACCACTAGAGGACCCCAACCGGGGTTTGAACTGTGCACAGGTGTGTCCAATTATCACACACCTGTGCCTGATTGTCCATAACCCTCTGAAAGGACATTTTGAACATTACGCCGTCAGGTCATTGGGTCATTTAATTCCACAACTACACCAGGTTTGTTTGCTTCTAGTGTTTATTGTTACTTTGCTCTTTGCAGTTTCCAGTTTCGGTCGTTATTTCTAGTTTGAACTTTGTCAGCTTTGGTCTTATTTTTTTTGTTTGTTGTCAAGACATTTTGTTAGTTGCTCTATGTCCACTTCTTTTTTTTTGCTACATTGGTTTTAGTGTTGTAAATAAACACTGTCCTTGTTTTAAGCAACCCTGGCCCTATTTTCAGCCTCCCCCACATGAGTACATCATCCACAACCAAAATGTTACAATTAAGTTGGCTAAATGTCGTGTTACTGATTCATGTATAATTTCAAATGTGAGAAAGCTAGGAAAATCTCCATGCGCAAAGTACTGTATAATCATTTGATTGCATCATTTGAATGAGGCAGTGCGGAGGATTTTCACTGACCCTCTTAACACGGCTTACGAATCCTTCCTGAGGTGCTACTTTGAGGACGGCAAGAGTAATAAGGGACAGATTCCCTTGTGATCACATCAGATAAGAAAATTACAAAATGAATGATAGCATGCTATAGTTTCAAGCAAGGCTGAGACTTCACTTTTCAAAAAAAAAAATCATGTTCACTCATGCCCCCTTTTAGCCTTATCCCCCTCTATAATGAAGTTCGGCAACACACCGCTCAGAGGCCGCATGCGTCTCTTTAGCGCTGCCGAGTGGCTCGCTGGAGCTTTTCCGAAAATGTTAACACATTTTAAAAGATTGTTGAGGAAAATATAATTTCATGTTAATATGGTTTCTGTAAGCGCGTCCGCGGCTCAGTTCTGAGTTCATGGGTTCAAATTCAGCTACCAGCCTCCCTGTGCAGAGTTTGCATGTTCTCCCTGTGCTTGTGTGGGTTTTGTCCGGGCACTCCGGTTTCCTCCCACATTCCAAAAACATGCATATCAGGTCAATTGGTCCAAATTGTCCCTAGGTGTGAATAGGCAAGTGAGTTGTCTGTCTCAGGACGTCCCTTGCCCACTGCCCGGAGACAGGCTCCAGCAAGTATTATTTGAGGGATGGGCACCACCAATCTGTACTTGCCCAAGACACACCAAGGAAATGGTGCCCTTACAACCCTAGTAGTTAAGTGATCTTACCAACCAAATAACCAACCGACCAATTAAACATACTGTAATTCATCAATATTGTAATAAGGTCAATCTTGAGGCAGTAGCCTACAACAGAGTAATCATGTGGTGCATCATTCTCCATAGGATGCGAACCAAACCAAACAGCAAAATCCCTCTTGTTTTCAATCTATTTTTATCCTGTGAGTAATATTTAACTGATCAAAGCAATACCTCCTGTTCCACACACATTTCAGAAAGTGTTTTTTGTTTTGTTTTGCCTGGTTTGTATGCAACAAAGATGCTTCCAAGTTTATTTTGAAGAAAAAAATTCAGCTGGGTTTTTGAACAAATCCATCACCACCTCCTGTTGGGAGAGTAGGAGGCAAAACTCTGCCTCCTATTGATGGTAGCATCTCATAAAGCTAAACAGGCTGCAAAAACGAAATTGGAATTTCTTTTATTTTAACCAGACCATCATTGTGCACTATTACCAGGGTTGGCAGGGTTACTTTAAAATGTAATCTGATCCAGTTACTAGTTACCTGATGAAAAACAAAATAAGCATAATATCAATAAAGTTACTATATTTGTCTAAGATAAATGCACAATGTTACCTGAAAATAATTGGGGGAAACCAAGATCAGGTTGTCTGTAGTTCTACAAAAAGCGGCTCAAATTTTAACCACGTAGTATAGTATATTAAGAAAAAACAAAGCACACGGCAGACAAGATATGCATTGTTTCGTTCACATTAAGAACCAGATATTGTTTTACCCTCTTAACAATCCTGTAAAATTTGCCTTAAATTCCAGATCAAATGGCCCAATGTAAATTGAATTTTGTTTTTGAACTGCTTTTGTCTGCCTTTTGCAAGATTTTGTTTTTTTTTGGGTACCTGTAGCAGCAAGATGGCAGACAATTACTTCAACTCCCTCAAGGTGAGGCCAATAAAATCAATTCTAATTTTATCATAGTTTATATTATAGTTCATGTAATTTTGATTAGGATTTAAATCATTATCATTTTTTAATGAATGAAACTTTTTGTACCACTAGAAGGTGCTAAGTACTGCATACTGCCCTTTTGAAGGTAGAGAAGCCTTTTATTTGGGAATTTTGTGTACTGGTGTTCATACCTGGTATCTGTATTGACAACTATTCAAAAGTTACATTTTCATATTAAGGCCAGGGCCTCAAACTATCATCCTGCAGTTCTCAATTGGCCTCATGTTTGAGACCCCTTCTCTGGTGTCAATGCTTGAAATCATGCTAGACACAATTCATCTATCGGCACGTTATGTATATGAATGAATGAACAAAACTTTATTTCGAACATGAGAAAACAAAAAGAAAACAAAACAACAAGTCAAAAAACAAAAACGATGTGAACGTAACATTTGTCCGAAAAGGAAAAGGATATGCTTATTTGATCCTACCCCACTTCCTTAATAATTGTGTCTTATCGCTAAATATCCTGTGTATTTACATATAACAAACACCTCAAGAATATACATATTTACATAAGTTTTGAGGATGCACAGTCACTCCGTCATCATCATTGCTGTCTCCATCCATTCTCAGCATACTACATAATAAGACTATCTATTATAATAATGATAATTTTCATCCGTGATCATGGTGACAACTAACTGCTATGTGGTGTGTGTTTTCTGCCATTTAAGTATCTTTGGGTCCGATCCCTTAGGGGGTACACAGTATGTAAATATACTTTTAAGCTTTTAACTAAGACACGAAAGTTTGATCTTATTACCCCGATTTTAGCTAACCTGCATTGGCTCCCTGTTAGCTTAAGATGTGATTTAAGGTTCTGTCGGTATTATAGAAAATCATGCATGGACTTGCGCCCCATAACTTTCAGATTTAATTTCCCCATATGTTCCGAACCGGAGCTTTCGCTCTGAAAATGCTGGTCTACTAGTGATCGCAAGAGCCATCAAAAGATCCGCAGGTTCAAGAGCGTTCTCCATTCGGGCCCAGGTGCTGTGGAATGCTCTTCCACCTGAGATCCGATCTGCAACTCAGTGGAAATGTTTAAACCTAAGCTTAAAGGTGAATAAAGTATCTATCTATCTATCTATCTATCTATCTATCTATCTATCTATCTATCTATCTATCTATCTATCTATCTATCTATCTATCTATCTATCTATCTATCTATCTATCTATCTATCTATCTATCTATCTATCTATCTATCTATCTATCTATCTATCTATCTATCTATCTATCTATCTATCTATCTATCTATCTAAAACACATTTCTATTCTCTAGGATATAAAAAAAAAACCTTTATTTTATGTTGACAATATCTGTTTATTATTTGTTAATGCAACATTCATTTCAGCCTGGTCATCTTGGGAGGGGGATTATCTCATGTGCGGTCCCTTCTCAAGGTTTCTTCATTTTCCTCATGTTGAGGCTTTTGAGTTTTTCTTTGCCATCATGTAGGTTTTAGATCAGGGGATGGTTTGATAATAGTCCGTGGTTTGCAATAATCTGCGGTCCGTGCAGCCCTTTGAGACTCCTTGTTATTAATAAACAAATAAACATGACTTGACAAAGTTGTTATCCTGCAAAATAATCCTTATTTTACTAAATGTCATTTTAATCCGTTTTTTTCTGTAACTGCAACGTAATACAATAATATTTTTGGGTTATCCTAATCATGCAACTCATTTTCATGTATTCCGTTACTCCCCAAACCCGGCTATTACGATGGCTGGTAAAGCACCCACCCCGGTTAAACGAGACAACATGGGAGTGCCAACTCATGTTAAAGCTGAACGCTGGGAGCCTGCAGATGTGATTTCAAGCTGAAGCACAACCTCGGGGGGATTGAAAGAATCAAAGGCTTAGCAGAGATTTCAGCGCTGCAGGTTGACTGAAAAATCCCATGATATTGTGCCCTCAATTGCAATTTCTGCGGGTGGATTGAAAACACAAACGAGGAACAATGGCAACCACGATGCAAATGGAAACATACACTTTAATTTTTTATGTCCTATGAAAGATTTTCATCATTTCGCCTCATAAAGTAACAGTGATGTCATCGTTATCCTAATCTAAATCCCTTTGGCCCACATTTACATGCGATCCAGCGACGGCAATTATTTTTTGTCCTTGGTTACATTCATGTTACTATTATTTTGGCGATAGCATCTCACCATAATTGTATGTGATTGAACGTATGGATGTGATACTGTATTAGTTTTCAGGAAATCTGAAATGTAATGTAAATATAAACAATGTATAGGATTTAAAGGGACAGCGTGTAATATTTAGTGCCTTCAAGTGCTATAAAAAAGAAATATTGATTTCATTACTGGGCAAAAATACACGAACTATCATACCAATGTAAATTATGATAAAAAATCGTAGGTTGAAAAGTTCCTTTAGCATAGTGGAATCCCTACCTAGAAGATGCTTGTCCGGCATCTTGCTGCTAGCATCTGTAATTTGACAGGTGTCACATTGTGTGGATTCAAAACTTGTAAACACTAAATACTAAATCTCTTCTTTCTTTGAATGGCCTCCTGAGCATATTGACGTTTATGGAAATTAAATAAAAAATGGCTCGATAAGGATTTAAAGCCTTTGCACTAAAAGCCTTGACATGCATATGGTTGGTTATTAAACTGGCAACCCTTACTTTATCTTTATACGTACTCTAAGTGCTACATATATTACACAAGTCAGAGTATAATAACTTGCTGCGGGAGCCAGGCCTCAGCAGAATTGCGGGGAGGAGGTGGGATTAAAACCTTCATATATCTCCCTCTCAAATTTATGCATGCATTCAATTGCAATCTCATCCTGCCACTCCTCAGGGAGTCTGCTTGCTACATGCGTTTTATGGAAATGAAGCTCTCATTTTATAAATGTATACAGTGCACCCTGTATAAGGCTCATAAAGAAGAAGTGGGGGAAGGTGAGGTTGGCGCTATTCTGATATTGTCACATACTAACGATAAAGTTTTATTTTTACAGAGTGCGTTTTCCGGACTCTAAGTAGCACAAAAAAAATCAAATTCGCCAGAAATTTGAAAGTGCCCCTTGTAACCCCCAGCACATTATATATATGTGCCATGGATAAGATTAGAAATACATACTGTACTTATACGTGTGTGGCACTACTAAACAAAGTTTGACAGTATACTACAGTATTTGTGCAAGGGTTGATCAAATGAAAAACATCGCGGATCAAATTTGCCAAACATTATATACAACCGGCAGTGTTGGGCACACTACTTTTAAAAGTAAATAGTTATAGTTACTAACAACTAAGGATGAATGACGTCTAGTGCACGTCCACAGGAAGGTGATTGCTATAGTGACCAGAAAACATTGGGCTCTGAAAAGTTCTTGCACAGTTCATGCATCAGTTCAGTGTTTTTGCAATAATATTTTATCTTTCAAATAAAACTGCCCTTGTGTTTATGGAGAGCATTGTTTAGATCGGGGGTCTTCACGGTGGTGCCCCCTAAGGACAGCTAAGGTGCCCGTGGACCTCTTCTGAAAATAGCTCACCAGTGCTGGGCAGTGTTGGACATTTTACTTTAAAAAGGTAATTAGTTATAGTTAGTCACTTCTTCTTTTAAAAAGTAACTGGGTTACTCTATAGCAAAAATAACTAGTTACCAAGGAAAATAACTATTAAGATTACTTAATAAACATTTTGTATGTCAAAGATTTTGACGTTTTCTGAGCAGTATTTGATTAGATTGAATAAAGAAGAAAAGACCGAGTGTTTTGTCATAGTACCTTGTAATATTTATTGCACCTCACCTGCAACTGATTTATCCCACACTTGAAGTGCAACAGAAATCCCCCGGTTATCGCTATTAATGGGGATCAGAACCCCTAAAGGAAAGTGAAAATACGCAAATTAGCCTCACACCCAAGGGTTAAACTGTCATGATTACTCATTACACTGACATGTACCCGCTCGTTTGGCGCCAACTGCTCCTAGTTGCCTGATTGATTACCCTCCTAAATATACCCAGTACTACAGTCACTCCTGGTTGGTCCGTCGGCGAACCTCTGCATACGCAAGGCAAGTACTTTGACTTTGGCTCCCGTCGGTCCCGTCTTCGTCCGTTTCCCACTCGTCTGTTTCTGATTTTCCTGTTTGCTCCGGCTAACGACCCGTTTTTGCCCCTTACCACGCTCCGATTTTCCATCCCGGCGAATCACTTCAGCATTGCGATCACGCTCCGATCCCGTGAGCTGCTTGCTCCCTCTGTCCAGCGAGCACCGGATTGCTGGCGTTTGTTTCCTCAATATCCCAATAAACCTTTGTGTAAAACGTTACGCGATTGGGTCTACCATTTGTTCTGGTTTTGACATAAACTGATCTTGAGATGACGTTATTACAGACTGAGAGCCTAAGACTGTAAAAAAATAACAATTATAGATCTACAAATAACACACAACACATAACTGCAGTTGAATGAATTGATTTATTAACCTTATACCTTAAACTAATTTGGAGGGCTTCTCGTTTTAGTGTCAAGAGTCTCGAATATAACAGTTTCGCACAAATTGTAGCTCCAGATTGTCCGTTTCATGGCTAATGGATCTTGCATTGGGGGCGTAGCTTATGAGGGTTGTTAGGTTAGCAGTAGCAGTGGGCCAGACCTGCAGCAGCGCTTTTGCCTTCTCCCCGATGCCGCCCAAGTCGCTTTGGGAACACGATAATAGTCCACGGCACACCCGCTGGTGATCACTATTTCATTGCGCTCTTCTGACTTTCCTTCGAGTCCAATTTGATTGATGAATATCTTTTCAATTTAACGAGCCGCTAAAACCTAGCGGCCGCTATCTTTGTTTGTTTGTTTTAATTCGGAGACGCTGACTGCGCATGTTTGACTGTTTGACTGACAGCATACACCAGCCTATAACATTTGCACACACCGGCAGTCAGGCCCCCCCAATACAAAGATGTACAATCTGCCCCGTGCAGCACTTGCTGTGAGCTCTCCCTGACCACAATAAACGTTACGTTGATATCAATGTCAATAAAGACAATTCAATTTTAAAATCCCCAGAGGAGTCAACCAGTGATAACCGGAGCACGAAGTAGCGAGGGGTCTGTGTACTGATTTTTTTTTCTGATTATTGAATGCATCCATGTAAACAAGGTAGTAGAGGGCAAAGCCAAAGACAAACTCGATATGTCTCAAATTAGCCCCAGAACGGCCCACTCATCTTAAGCCCTCGACTTCATGTTCCTCCACAAAGCATCACTTGGCCGCTGAGTTTGGTTTCTATGGTAACACCACCCACAGGAGCAGGCTACCTTCCCTGTTACCGTAGCAACTGGTTCCCTCCAGACTTTTTCTGCATGTCACTCAGGCTCCCTCTTGCTTTCCTTCCCTAATGTGGGAACCGGCCTTCCTCCCTCTGTTGTGTTTGATGATGGGGTCCGCATATGCTTTTCGATTGGACAGCAGGTCAATGATCACCTGCCTAATGATCTGTTTTGTGTTTCACCTCACTACCTGCTGCTTGTTAAAATGCCTCATTCTCTGGCTTGCCCCACTGAAAGAATTCAAACTGTGGGTAGAATGAAATATTGATTATAACACAAACCTAGAAACGTAATGGTCTTTTTATTCAAACACAGACCTTTCATAATATTGTGTGACTAAGGCCAACAGACATGAACAATCCAGATTGGCATATTGTCTGCACAATAAGGCGCACCAGATTATGAAACATACCCCCCAAAATAGTTTTGTTTCATATTTTTGCCATACATAAACTGCACTGGACTATAACATGTATGGAATTGAGTGCTATAGTAAGTGCTACTGTGTGTATTAGGGCATAACACATGGAATACAGTGTTGTGAATGAATAGTGCTGTATTTTTGAATATTTATCACTCGCAATGGTTTGTGTTCTGCATTCTAATTGACCAAAGAGAGCCAGATGCTTTCAATTACCAAAAAGTTGGACCCCTACACTTGCTTAATCTGTTCATGCATTGGCTCCCTGGCGCTTTTTCAATAATGTTGATAATGAAAAGATACAGGAAGTAAATGTGTCTGTAGGGCAGAACCGGGAGGTAAATTTTTCTATATAGTATCAAGTAGCAAAGTATCATGTTAAATAAAGTGGATCGGTTCCTTAATCCATATTGTTGAGGAAAAAACAACAACAACATTTTAAAAATTATAATTAGACTGTACAGATGTTATTTGGGGAAAAAATGTTTATAAAGTCCAGTAATCTTATTTGTAACACAAAATACTAAAGACTGTAAGTTGGATTTGTTCTCAAGTAAAAAATAAAAAAAATGTCTGTACTTTTTGAATTTTTAAGTTTCGCCTGGGTTCTGCCCCTAATCGACCATGAACTGTCATACCTCCTGTTTTGCTCCTCTTATGCATTCTAATAATAATGTTGCCAAAACTATGGACTAATTTCTCCTTACGAATGGCGTCATAAATGTTTCCAGACATCACCGTGATGTTTTGTATGTAGAGCGCATGCGTTGTAGAAAAGAGCAGATCAAATAATTCAAATAATAAGCCGCACCATATTTGAAGCTGTGTTTGAAATATAGCAAAAAGTAGCGGCTTTCATCCGGAATTTTACAGTTTTTTTTATTTACTTGTTAACATTTTGGTTGGTGTTCATTCCCTCAACATTCCTAAAAATACTGCTTCATATCTAAAAAATATCACTAACACGGACTCGAAGTGAAAAAAACACTTCCGATCAGTGGTCCCAAACTTAACTTACTTGAGGGCCGCCAGAACCAGGGTCTGGGCCAAATTGGGTTTTCAACATGATCAGAGCATTTCACGGTTCTCAAATATATTTTATAAAATTTCTTACAGAAAATGAGATCTAAAAGTTATAAAAACAACAACAATGAGAGTTAATGGGAAAATAAACTAATCAATCGGTAATAAAGTAGTCCATAATCTTTCTTGGCTGTGCTTTCATTAAAGGGACGATGTGTATTATATCAGATCACTACATGTTGTTGTATTGTGTAGTCCAATTAAAAAAGAGTTCTCAAGGAATAATACAATCTACAGGGACTCAAAGTGACTAAAAAGCTTCATTTTTTTGTCTTCTTTTTTTCCCCAGCCTATTACGAAATTGTTGTTGGTTTCTTTGGTAGCAGCAAGATGGCTGACAATTAGCGAATGGTACGTAAAATAAATGCAAACTTCTTGGGCTTGGAGTTTTTTTTTTTTAATTCACGTTTACATCATAGTTCATGTCCATCTATCCATTATCTGCACCGCTTATCCTCACCAGGGTCGCGGGGATCATAGTACATGCATTTTTGCTAATTTTGAAACGCATATTTTTTTTTTCTAATTATGTTTTTCTACAAGTACAAGGCACTAAATAATGCACATTGAACCTTTAAACTTTCACATAAAGGCGGAGGACTCAAACTATCATCCCATGTGCTGCAATTGGCCCCCGAGCCACAAGTTCGAGATCCCTGCTTTATATGATTTGCAATGGGCACAAAAATAGAGTCCCTTGTATGTCAGGTTGTGTGATTAACTGGAAAACATGAAGAATGTCCCCAAACCCCAAAAGTCCAATGACTGTATGCATTTCTGTTCACTTGCACGAGGATTCGTATTCTGGTTCGGCCACGGTAGTTAAGATCGGCTGATGCGCAGAAAAAGCTTAAAATTTAGACTTTGTACAGAATGTTCCATTTGTGCAAAGCGCATGAGAACATGCCAGGTCAAACGCTGGGAGCTCTGTCTTACCGGCCACTGAGTCAATTACTGTGGGAACATTGGATCTTGAGAGAGAGAGAGCGAGAGACAGGGAGAAAAAATTGTGAAGACCATTAGTATTTTTTTGCCTAACTCAAATAGTGCCAGATATTTCTCTCTCTTCTTGCCATTTTGACTCATTTTAGAAGTCCTACAGAAAAATGTAGCTCTGTAGCTATATAGCCATGCGGATGCTCCCCTACTTACGACCAGTGTTCCCTCTAAGCTGCACGCTTGTGCAATTGGGCACTGCTCGCACATTCTCAGCGCACAAGAAAATCTAGCCAGCGCACAAAAATGAGGGCTCAAAATTACTAATTAAGCAGCGACTTAAGCCAAAGTTACAGTGCATGAAGGTAAAAATACACAGGTTCCCCTGACGTTGTGTCCTAAATGCAGTATTTTGAAGTCGAGTCGAAGTAGAATGAAGTTGAGTAAAGTTAGTAGAGTTTGTCGGGAACCGGCTTCTTCGGCTCGGCTCACTAAAAGAAACCGGCTTTTTCGGGTCCTAAACGGCTCTTTGGGTTGTTTTTGCTTCTTTAATCCCAACATGATCAAATATTATGTCAAATTATGCACAAAATGATTTAAAGGAAGGGGGGAATAGAACAAACAAAAAAAAAATACCGAAATGGAAAAGCTGAGAAAAAAAGAAACAAGTGGAAGAGAAAAAAAGAAGAAAACATTTAGAAAAAAGCCAGAAAGAAAAGAAAGAAATGTAGGAAAAAAAGTAAATAGAGAAAAAAAAAAGTAACAGCTCGGAAAAAATAAACACAATGAGATTTTTTTAAAGGAATTTTTAAAAAAGTAGAAAAAAAACACGGAAAAAAGAAGAAAAAGTTTGTGTTGCATTCAAATAATTTCCAATTATATCAAGTGAATCTTGTTGCCAATATTGTACTTCCACTAAAAAAATGTGATTAGGTACAGTTCTGTATCTTACAACCGACTAAATAACCCCCCCCAAAATGTTAATATTACGTGACAAAATATATCAGGAAATAAAAAGAAATGGATATCTTGTGAAAGAATTGTAAGAACAAACAATGATTGTAGGCCGTACAACCTTTGCAATAGTACATGAGTCAATTCCTTCAAAAGAGAAAAATAATTTGGCATTGCCGGAAACTCAGCAAAATGTCAAGTTTTGGACATGTTTGATAATTATCTTGCCACACTTGGGATTATGGTTGCTCACAGTTGTTTCAAGCGTTGCTCACCGACTTTGTGTGAACGCTCAGACACGGGGAAAATTAGAGGGAACATTGCTTACGACCATTCGATTTACGTGAAATGATAGATACGGGATGTCGAAAAAAATCCGGATATTGCTGTAATATTTTGTATTGAGTACCATTTTCCGAGTACACGACAGCACTGTAGTGCTTCTTTCCGTGTGGCGCTGTGAGAGGTCACCCAGCATCCATCCGGAAGTAAAAAAAATCAGCTTCCTCTTTCCAGATCGTGTGTAAACATATCTCTTTCACCTGCTCGTAATCCCATGGCTGACACTAATGTAGCGTGTCGTTTTGTGTGGATAATGGATTGCTCCTCGTTCATGAAAAAACTACCCAGAAACACTTACGGTGTCTTTAGAGAGCGACAATTGTCGGCACTCGTTTGTTGTAAACACACCGAACTCTCTCCAAAACTAAACTATCGCGCTCCCCTAGACTCTTGCACTAACTCTTGTGACATTCGTTGCCCAAATGACATCATTCATGAGAACCTCACATTCTATGCCTATACCATCTCCAATAACCTTTTTATTGTTTAACATCTTGTGCATCCATTGGTGTAAAGTGTAAAGAAGAGGCGTGCCGTTTCTTTTGAAATGAAAGTGGAATTGAAAGCTTGATGCGGTTGAGAAAATGGCCGGAACGCTTTTTTTGGCCACTTTTTACCACAGAGGAGACCTCTTGAGGCTCATCTTCCAAAAGTGAGTTAAACTTCACTTTATTAATCTTTGAAGAGCATATTATTTTATGAAATGTTTATTTTTTACTACAAAACAATACGGGTTAATTATACAAGCCTTGAAATACTTATATAAACCTTAAACATACCAAATGCAGCACTGAAGCAACTTACGAACAAATTCAACGATCTCGTTTGTAAGTAGGGCAGCGTCTGTATAGGCAAATGTATGGTTCTAGCTCTTACCATTGTGTAGTAAACAACAGTTGAACAATGCTAAGTTTCTTGAAAATAGTCCTATGCTAGAAAACTCCAGAGAAAAACGACTTTTTGTGAAAGAATGCCTTTCAAGGAGAAGTTTCACTTAGCTTTTTAAAATTGTATATTTGTGATACCGCCGATATCTGAACCAGGCTTTCCATAAACAAAAGGGTACTTTGCAAAAAAATTTTTTAAAAAAGTTGCAAGAACACTAAACTAATGCAAGAACGATGCATGAACCATGCAAGAGGTTTTCAGCCCCCAATGTGTCCGGTGACATGATCACATTGTGACGATCGAGGTCGTGTTCGAAACATCCTCCCTCTCAGGATGAAGGGAGTTTGTCATCTTTTTTCAGAAAGATAAAAACTTTGAATCGTTAAACTGTCTTTACATACAGTATATCTACGTTTTTCTTCCTCACCACACTCCGCGTACACGTCATATGGGCTGCCATAAGGTGGACACAGGAAACAAAGCAAGGCATAAAATGTGTTGACAAAAGATCTGATCAAAGCCACTCCTTAAATAATATATTTGGTCCCTGTTTATAAGCACTACATTTGTGCTAGTAGTTTCACCCTTTAAATTCCGACGACCCGTCAGACTGTTGATAGATAGATAGATAGATAGATACTTTATTCATCCCCTAAGGGAAATTCACATTTCCAGCAGCATCCCTGAGCTGAGAACAGTACAATAATAAAGCCAAAAGAATACAATATACAAATACCCAGTGTGACGTGCAAATGCCCACTGTAGCGTGTTATATAGAGTAACTAAATAGTGCTACACAGAATACATATTGCAGTAAGATTCGGTAATATCCAATGTAGGTGGTGTGGTTTAATGTGGGCCTTTACTCTGCCGGGTGGAGTTAAAGAGCCTCATGGCATGAGGAAGAAAAGATCTCTTCAGTCTGTCCGTAGTACAAGACAGTGACAGCAGTCTGTCGCTGAAACTGCTCTTCTGTCTGGAGATAATGCTGTGTAGTGGATGCGATGGATTGTCCATGATTGACCTCAGCTTTTTCAGTGCTCGTCTCTCAGCTACTGTTGTTAGGCTGTCCAGCTCTTTGCCCACAACAGAGCTCGCTTTCCTAGCCAGTTTATTGAGACGAGAGGCATCCTTCTTCTTGACGCTGCCTCCCCAACACGCTGTCGCATAGAAGAGGGCGCTTGCTACTACTGTCTCATAGAATATTTTCAGGAGCTTTTTGCAGATGTTGAAGGAGGCCAGCCTTCTGAGGAAGTAAAGTCGGCTTTGCCCTTTCCTACATAGAGCTTCTGTGTTGGCAGTCCAGTCCAGTTTGTTGTCCAGCTGCACACCCAGGTATTTGTAGGTCTGGAAGAATTCTACACATTCTCCCTTGATGGTTACAGGAACCGGGTGAGTTCTGGTTCTCCTGAAGTCCACCACCATCTCTCTGGTCTTGGTGGTGTTTAGGTGCAGGTGGTTTGCGTCGCTCCATCGGACAAAGTCCTGAATCAATTTCCTGTACTCCTCCTCCTGCCCGTTTCTGATACATCCCACGATCGCAGTGTCGTCGGCAAACTTTTGCACATGGCAGGACTCAGAGTTGTACTTAAAGTCCGATGTATATAGAGTGAATAGGAACGGAGAGAGAACGGTCCCCTGCGGAGATCCTGTGCTGCTAACCACAGTGTCCGATGTACAGCCCCCCTGTTTCACATACTGGGGTCTGCCTGTCAGGTAGTCAGTAATCCATTCTACAAGGTGTGAGCTAACTCCCATCTCTGTCAGTTTCCTACTCAGTAGCAGAGGCTGTAGGGTATTGAAGGCACTGGAGAAGTCCAAAAATGTAATCCTCACAGCCCCCTTCGCCCTATCCAGGTGAGAGAGGGATCGGTGTAACATGTATACTATAGCATCCTCCACTCCCACCTTCTCCTGGTAAGCAAATTGCAGTGGGTCGATGGCGTGACGGACCTGTAGCCTCAGGTGGTGCAGCAGCAGCCGCTCCATGGTCTTCATCACATGTGATGTCAGGGCGACCGGCCTGAAGTCGTTGAGTTCCTCAGGTCTTGATTTCTTTGGGACTGGGATGATGCAGGATGTTTTCCACAGCTGAGGGACCCTCCCCTGTTCAAGGCTCAGGTTGAAGATGCGCTGTAGAGGGTCTCCCAGCTCAGACGCACAGGCTTTCAGCAGTCGGGGGGACACTCCATCCGGACCAGCTGCCTTGCTGGTTCGTAGCCTTCTCAGCTCTCCACACACCTGGGCTGAAGTTATTTTTAGTGGGGGGATGTCTTCCATGCTAGTGTCCAGAGGGGGAGGGGGAAGGACAGCTGCATTACTCAGGGGTGAGGATGTGGCGGAGTGGTCAAACCTGTTGAAAAAGTTGTTCAACTGGTTGACTCACCCCACATCTATATCCACATCCACACCCTGCTTGGTGCTGCAGCCAGTAATTGTTTTCATCCCTTCCCACACGTCCTTCATGTTGTTGTTCTGCAGCTTTTTCTCCAACTTCCTCCTGTACTGCTCCTTTCCTTTCCGGAGCTGGACTTTGAGCTCCTTCTGTACTCGTTTTAGCTCCTGATGATCACCATTTTTAAAGGCCCTCTTCTTTTGGTTCAGAAGGCACTTGATGTCGCTCGTGATCCAGGGCTTGTTGTTGGCATAGCAGCGTACAGTCTTTATAGGAACAACATTGTCCATGCAGAACTTAATGTAGTCAGTAGTGCAGTTTGCCATCTCCTCAATGTCCCCACTGCTCGACCCTAGCAGGACATCCCAGTCCGTACATCCAAAGCAGTCTCTCAGAGCCTGCTCTGCCTCGGTGGACCATTTTCTAAATGAGCGTGTGGTTGTTAGTAGCCTCCTCACTTTTGGTTTGTACTGTGGTTCAAGCAGAATGAGGTTGTGGTCTCCTTTTCCAAGGGCAGGCAGTGGTTTAGCGCTGTATGCATTTTTTATATTCGCATACAGAAGGTCAATAGTCCTATTTCCCCTGGTCTTGCAGTTCACATACTGGACGAAAGAGGGCAGTGTCTTATCAAGAGTCACGTGGTTGAAGTCCCCAGAGATTAACATTCTTCACAATGTCACCAGTCACTGAAACACGCCATGCAACATATCATTGGTAAGCTTAAACTCTTGGGATTCAAGATATGATGACCATTTCAAAATATACTCATCAAAGAAATATCACAATAGGTCTGTGCTGTGAAACTCCACTCATGACATGATTCCCTGCAGACCTGGTCTGGTTACATTCACCAGAGCCCAGTGAATCCAACCGTGTAAAATAATCACTCCAAAACACACCATAATGCCGACAGATAAAAAAAATCTGCCTAAAAGTATTCTTGCATCCTTGGACTGTCCTTGTTGTAATCAGTTCGTTTTTCGCCTTAACTCCCCTTTAAAAATAAACAGACTTGTCAGATGTTTTCCAACATGGCCGTTAGCCTCTGACCTTTTAATTGACACCACTCTCAGCCAATTGCAAGCTACTTTCCACGGTCCTTAGCCGGTGACAATCTGTAAGGGCCTATATTATAAAAAGAAAACTTCATGACCTACTTCGGTTTCAAACATTTTTAGTATTTCTGCAGTAGTATTTTTTTCGTAGAGAAATGGTTGGCACCAAATGTTTTATTTTTTTCATTAGTAGTCCATTATTTATTATTAACGTAAATTCCGGACTATAGAGCGCACTTGATTATAAGCCGGACCCACCACATTTTGAGAAGAAAACCGATTTTGTACTTGCACAAGCCGCACCTGAACATAAGCCGCATGCGCCCACTTTAAAACATGTAACACAATCACAAAATTAACCCAAACCCAACTTTGTGTCCCGCGATTGTAACTAAATATAAAGTACATAGTTTAAAAACCACAGCCGGCAATATTAACAGAAAATGATACCGGTACTTAAGGCTTGATGCAGACCTGCAGAGTCCGGGTACCCATTGAAACTAATCCAAGGAAAAAAAAGTCTATATTTCTAAAGGTAAGGGTGGGAAAAATATATATATCCACTATTGTCCGCCGCGACAACAGGTCTCACTCACCTTTACCCCACTTCCCGTCAGCCCGCATTTGCTCCGCCCCTCTTTTTTAATTCGCAAAACATATCAGAATAAGTGTCTCAAATAAATACATTACAAAAATATAGAGGTGAAAATACATATTATACATTGGTTACACTTATTTACAAAGAAAGACGGTACACAGAGAGAGTTTTCAAAGCTTTAATTATAATATTATAACTTTCATCCCAAACCGTGCCTGTGAAGGGTAGCAAAACGCTACTAGCAACACACTTGCAAAACAGTTACCGCATTTTCCGCACTATAGGGCGCACCGGGTTATAGGGCGCACCCCCAAAAAATAGTTTTTGGTCCTATATCTTCCATAGATAAGGCGCACCGGATTATAAGGCGCTACAATGGGAACGTCGACAAAACAGTCAGATGATTCAGTCCAACTGATTACCCCCTTAACATTCCCAAAGCTTGCAGAGAAGCAAATACGTGTCGTAGACACGTGCGAATGTGGTGTCCGTACGATGTCACTTAAATGCGTCATTTCAAATATCATTCGGAAGGTTAAAATCTTGGAATTCAAGAAATGCCAACCATTCCTTACTTTCTATTTTCTTTTTCGCTCGCAACTTTACTGTGCATATGACAATAAACACTTGGAATTGAGTTTAATTCACTCAACTCATCACAGCAACATCAAGATCGTTCTAAAACAAGATACCGGGGAAATATAAAGCCGCATAACTCACCTAAGTTCTCACGTTCAATAATGATACGCAATCATGGTCTTCTTACAACCGTGAGTGTAGTAAATCCAGGAGAGTAAAATGTTTTCAAATACAGACTAATGAAACATGTTTCTTTATGGCGAAGTTTAGCAAGCTTGCTATTCAGTCATCTTTTTCGGCCAATTGCAGGGTTTGTTTTGGCCCTCTAGCCAATCCGAGGCTCCGAATAACTTTAGCCAATAGCGATCGATTCAAATAATGATTGACACATTGGTTAGCCAATGAAACGCCGGTATATAAATCCCAGCATACACCGCGGACTACTCCACGTTCGGGGGAAAATCGAGTCGGCGGCAGTTGCGTAAGTTGCGAGACCTTGCAAATTTAATATTGAGCCATATATAAGGCGCACTGTATTATAAGGTGCATGGTCAGCTTTTGAAAAAAATTAAGACTTTTAGGGTGCGCCTTATAGTGCGGAAAATACGGTAATAGGTCTGTTAAAAAAAATCATACCATATTTATAGAAACCACGGTAAACCGTCCTCATCTTCCTCCTTATAACTGACGTCATCAAAGTCGCCTTCCCCAGAATGGGAAAGGCGAGTTTGATGACCACCGTGAAGACTCCCTTATTCAACAACACGTTCAACGTAAAGTTTACATGCAGTAGCTCTGTTTCCTTCTTTATCGGACTGCTCGTTTGCTTTTAGCTTGAAAGCTATATCATGTGCTTTTCTTTTTGCAATTTGCATGATGAGGATATGTCTACGCAAATTTAATTTGGGCACAAGCTGAGAAGTTGCAGCCTTCCTCGGCGCATATCTTCCACCGGTCTAAATCTTACCTTTTGTACTCGAGCGCCGCTGCCGACTGTTAGAAGAATTACATAAATTGGCCGCATCACTGAATAAGCCGCAGGGTTGAAGGTTTGGGAAAAAAGTAGCGGCTTATAGTCCGGAATTTATGGTATATACGTTGCCAGTATAATTTGTATGACCATTTCTGTTTGGCGGGCCTGATAAAAAATGTGTATCCCACTGGCCTTAGTTTGCCCACCCTTGCTATAGAAACACGTGTAGATGAACGCATAATCCCCAACCATCTTCAGTTGGCATAAATAATAACAGCGTTAACTGCTTGAATAATTCATGCAAATCAAAGAACGGATGAGATGGCGCAAAGAAGTGGAGGGTCGTGTGTAGGCGAGGGGGTAACGGGTGCCTCTGGGATGCACCGGGAGGGGGAAGAGAGGTGAGATGAGTGGGGGGAGAGAGACAGATGGAGGGTTTTGACTAGTTTTTTGCTAGGCCAGTGAGGAAGTATGCATGACGAGCATCAGCAACCCCCTCCATGGCATTCAATAATTGATGTTCTTCTGCTTTGGCCCGTTTTTTTTTGCAGGCTGTATGTGAGGAGAAAGCGACTTTTGTGTTTTATGCACTGAAGGATAAGCGCTACCCACCCACCACTTGAATGACCCTGAAACCATGTAGGCTGTCATATTTTTCTTCTGTCCATTTCTCCAAATTGGTCTCATTCCCCTTTCATTGAGTACTTATTTGTGTGTCTATTAAAATAACCCGCACTGTGAAAACAGTACAGAGAATTCATTGAAATTGACATCCAGCCCCTTTTAAAATAATGACTGATTATGAGGTGATAAGACCCTTTAAAAACTGATGCGGTTGTCTAAAAAAATCGTGAGAAGTTAATAGAAATATTTAACTTTCTATAGGTCATTTATTCAAATCATTAACTGATCCAAATATTTTCTACATCATCTGCAGGGTTGGGAATAACAGCCGTTAGATAATGGCGTCATTTTTTCAGTTACAGGGTAATCGAAAGTAACTAATTATTTTTTCCCCCGTTACAGCGCTGTTAACGTTACTGACGATCAAAAGCAGTGCATTACGTACGTTTTTGTGCATGTTTTACGAACGTTTTCGTCAATGCGTTTATGTTCGTGTGCTTATGGCAGTTTTATTTGTTCTTATGTATGTATTTGTACGTGTTTATGAATGTTTTTGTGTGTGTTTACGAACATTTTGGTGTGTGTTTACGTATGTTTCTGTGCGTTTTTAAGTATGTTTTTATATGTTTGTGTTCAATTTTGTGCGTGTTTACGAACATTTTTGTGCGTGTTCATGTATGTTTTTGTGTGCGTTTAGGTACGTTTCTGAGTGTGTTCACTACATTTTTGAATGTGTTAACATACCTTTCGGTGTGTGTTTACGTATGTTTCTGATCTTGTTTACGTACGTTTTGGTGCGTGTTTATGAATGTTTTCGTGTGTGTTAACGTCCTTTTTCGTGCATTTCTACAAAAGTTGTTGCGTGTTTATGTACGTTTCATTGGGTGTTTACATACTTTTTTGGGTGTGTTTACGTACATTTTTGTATGTGTTCACAAATGTTTTTGTGTGTGTTTACGCACGTTTTTGTGTGTGGTTACGTATGTTTCTGTGCATGTTTATGTACGATTTTGTGTGTGTTTACGTCCCTTTTTCGTGTGTGTTTACATACGTTTCTGTGCATATTTACGTTTAAGTTTTTGGGCGTATTCATGTACGTTTTTGTGTATGTTTGCGTATGTTTCTGTGCGTATGTTTCTGTGCGTGTTTACGTACGATTTCGTGCGTGGTTACGTACATATTTGTGCGTATTCATGTATGTTTTCGTGTGCTTATGTTTGTATTTGTGCGTGTGTGCGTACGTTCCTTTGCGTGCTTCTGTATGTTTTGTGCTTGTTTATTATTTATTTTTATTGCACTTCAGGTGTAAGAAAAATGATGGAGCTAGTGAGGTGAAATGAATCTTACAAGGTTCTATAACACAACTACTTGTCTGTTCTTCTCTATTCAACTCAATCCAATACTGCTCAGAAAACGTCAAATTCTTTGACCTACAGCAACATTTTTTTAAAGCAATGAAAATAGTTACTTTACCTGGTAACAAGTTACTGTTATCATTATTATAGAGTAATTCAGATACTATTTCACTTATTTTTGGAAAGAAATAGTGAGTAAGTCTAACTAATTAATTTTCTAAAATAACATGGCCAACAGTGATCATTTGTAAATGAATATTTTCTGAAATAGGATTTTCTCTTTTAACAACCACTCCAACCTGCAAACAAAAAACATCCTTCTCTACTTTTACTCTTTCCCCCTTTATCTCTCAAATTCTCAATGCCAAAGCCTTTTTCCCTAGTCAGCCCTCCATCACTTTAACTACGCTTCCCCTCTTACTCATTTTCCTTACACTGAGGACAAATGTTATCAACGAACTGCAGATATTTTCAAAGAGCCTTCCTTTCAAACCTCCAGCTGGCGGTTGCGGCACCAAACATCTCGCTTTGTCCTTGAATTGAACTTTTGGGCGGAAACCTGAGGAAGACGTGCAATCTGTGTTCATAAGAAATGCCGGCCTGGATGGGATTAGGGTTGTTTGCCCCATATCTTATGCACATAAACATCGAAGAGATTATAATGCTCTGTAGGGCTGCAACTAACAATTATTTTCAGTCGATTGTTTTTACGATTAATCGATGTTTCAGATTTCCTAAAGACAGTTTTCATTTCCTCATTTTTATTCAAATATTGAAGTTTTGGACAAAACAATACAAAACAATAAAAAAGCCAAGTGTTTCTCAATTAACTTGACAATAAACAAGAAAACATACAAATATCTACTATACACCCGCAAATATTTAAGATGCTATTTTCCTAGCACTTTGTTCAAAGATCATATTATACATGTAAATGTATAGACTTATCAAACAAAACAATACAGAAAGAGCAATACGTTTCATCTTATGTGTAGCAATTTTTAACCACACACACAAAAAAGTATATATATATATATATATATATATATATATATATATATATATATATATATATATATATATATATATATATATATATATATATATATATATATATGTATATAATTAAACCCATTTTCAAAGTTTTGGCAAAAAATAAATCTTTGATTATGATGAAAAATCATTATTTATTTTATTTACTTGTTTTTTTATTTTTTTCCCCCCTGAAAATCATTAACTTTGACAGTCGAAAATTACAAAGTTGAAACTTTCATGCCAATTTTGTTGTCATTTTGCAATGTCCAATAAAACAAATATTTAAAAAAAATGTGAGATAACTTTTTTTTATAAAAACTGTCTTGGTCCCTCTGCTGGAGCAAAGTGGTACTACAACTCTCAGGGTCACAACGCAATTGTGTGCAGTCTTATTTGGATTGATTTAACATACTTGTAAAATCCACGTGATACAACAACTATCCAATCAGTTGCCGACGCTTTAAGTAATCGACTTTAAATGATTTTATCGATTAATTGTTGCAGCACTAATGCTCTATATTGACTGAAAGGCGGTATGTTTAAGAAATATTATGTGTAAGGAATATTGAGAGCAAGAGTCTGAAACCTATGGCAAGAAAGCCATATATGGCTCTTTTCATGAGTAAATGTGGCTCTGAGATAAAATGTAACAGTTGCACATTTATTTTTGAAGTTCCAAAGTTGGGTGAGCAAATCCCAGGTTGGTACAGGTAACACAGAAGTAACACTGAGGTAACATTCAGTTCAGTATATACAGTTCACAGTCATTGTGTCATACCACCATACCTTGTTCTGGCAGTAGGTTGCTAAGAAATCTTTTAAGTGGAAGCTTTTTAAACTATGTATGTTCACTGTTGAGATATTTTATGATGAAAACCCACAGAACAAACTGTCAACACCCCAAAATGCCAACAAACCACTCAAAACAATTTGATTGGGCGAATGGTACACAGCCCTCCATTTGCTCTATCTCTCAGTGCGTTCTGTGCCGAAGGTAAATACGACGATTATCTTACTTCCGGCGCCGTCACGAATGGCAGCCACTCCAGCAAGCTCCCGTGTATTTTCGCTACTTTTGTGATTTATTTATTTGTTTAGTTATTTTTGCTTACTTTATCAGTGCCTTGCAACACTTGGATTACTTTCTATCCTATGGATATGGGTTTCAACTCGCAAAAATACGTATATTCAAGAAACCTACTCCTCGACCTGAGGAACTCTCGAGCCGGCACGGTCCCTTTTTTACCTACCGAGGTAAGGCGACCCTACCGGGGTTGCAGAGCCGGTGCTAAAGTAAAGGCTAAGCGGCTAGCGGCGAAGTGGCGATATAAGCCCACGGTACCGTCCATAATCATGGGGAATGTCAACTCCCTACCGAATAAGATCGACGAACTGGCTGTGCTTGTGAAAGACATCAAAGCATACAGGGAGTGCAGCTTGCTTTGCTTTACGGAAACGTGGCTCACGCCTAGCATCACGGACGCTAACATCGCGCTAAACGGCTTCTGCGCTGTTCGGGCTGACAGAGGGACAAAAGTCAGTGGGAAGCGCAAAGGAGGGGGACTGGCTATCTACGTGAACTCGAGGTGGTGTAACCCCGGGCATGTAAAAACCAAGATTTCTATCTGCTGCCGGGATGTCGAACTTTTGGCTGTAAGTCTCCGTCCCTATTACATGCCCAGAGAGTTCGGACACGCCATTGCTGTCATTGTTTACATCCCACCGCGCGCTGATGCGGAAGTAGCGTGTGACGTCATCCACTCCGCTGTGGCAAAACTCCAGACACAACACCCGGAGGCTGCAATGTTAATCTCAGGGGACTTCAACCACGTGACTCTTGATAAGACACTGCCCTCTTTCGTCCAGTATGTGAACTGCAAGACCAGGGGAAATAGGACTATTGACCTTCTGTATGCGAATATAAAAAATGCATACAGCGCTAAACCACTGCCTGCCCTTGGAAAAGGAGACCACAACCTCATTCTGCTTAAACCACAGTACAAACCAAGAGTGAGGAGGCTACCAACAACCACACGCTCATTTAGAAAATGGTCCACCGAGGCAGAGCAGGCTCTGAGAGACTGCTTTGGATGTACGGACTGGGATGTCCTGCTAGGGTCCAGCAGTGGTGACATTGAGGAGATGGCAAACTGCACTACTGACTACATTAAGTTCTGCATGGACAATGTTGTTCCGACAAAGACTGTACGCTGCTATGCCAACAACAAGCCCTGGATCACGAGAGACATCAAGTGCCTTCTGAACCAAAAGAAGAGGGCCTTTAAAAATGGTGATCATCAGGAGCTAAAACGAGTACAGAAGGAGCTCAAAGTCCAGCTCCGGAAAGGGAAGGAGCAGTACAGGAGGAAGTTGGAGAAAAAGCTGCTGAACAACAACATGAAGGAGGTGTGGGAAGGGATGAAAACAATTACTGGCTGCAGCACCAAGCAGGGAGTGGCTGTGGATATAGATGTGGGGCGAGTCAACCAGTTGAACAACTTTTTCAACAGGTTTGACCACTCCGCCTCATCCTCACCCCTGAGTTGTGCAGCTGTCCTTCCCCCTCCCCCTCTGCACACTAGCATGGAAGACATCCCCCCACTAAAAATAACTTCAGCCCAGGTGTGTGGGGAGCTGAGAAGGCTACGAACCAGCAAGGCAGCTGGTCCGGATGGAATATCCCCCCGACTGCTGAAAGCCTGTGCGTCTGAGCTGGGAGACCCTCTACAGCGCATCTTCAACCTGAGCCTTGAACAGGGGAGGGTCCCTCAGCTGTGGAAAACATCCTGCATCATCCCAGTCCCAAAGAAATCAAGACCAGAGGAACTCAACGACTTCAGGCCAGTCGCCCTGACATCACATGTGATGAAGACCATGGAGCGGCTGCTGCTGCACCACCTGAGGCTACAGGTCCGTCACGCCATCGACCCACTGCAATTTGCTTACCAGGAGAAGGTGGGAGTGGAGGATGCTATATTATACATGTTACACCGATCCCTCTCTCACCTGGATAGGGCGAAGGGGGCTGTGAGGATTACATTTTTGGACTTCTCTAGTGCCTTCAATACCATACAGCCTCTGCTACTGAGTAGGAAATTGACAGAGATGGGAGTTAGCTCACACCTTGTAGAATGGATTACTGACTACCTGACAGGCAGACCGCAGTATGTGAAACAGGGGGGCTGTACATCGGACACCGTGGTTAGCAGCACAGGATCTCCGCAGGGGACCGTTCTCTCTCCGTTCCTATTCATTCTATATACATCGGACTTTAAGTACAACTCTGAGTCCTGCCATGTGCAAAAGTTTGCCGATGACACTGCGATCGTGGGATGTATCAGAAACGGGCAGGAGGAGGAGTACAGGAAATTGATTCAGGACTTTGTCCGATGGAGCGACGCAAACCACCTGCACCTAAACACCACCAAGACCAGAGAGATGGTGGTGGACTTCAGGAGAACCAGAACTCACCCGGTTCCTGTAACCATCAAGGGAGAATGTGTAGAATTTGTCCAGACCTACAAATACCTGGGTGTGCAGCTGGACAACAAACTGGACTGGACTGCCAACACAGAAGCTCTATGTAGGAAAGGGCAAAGCCGACTTTACTTCCTCAGAAGGCTGGCCTCCTTCAACATCTGCAAAAAGCTCCTGAAAATATTCTATGAGACAGTAGTGGCAAGCGCCCTCTTCTATGCGGCAGCGTGTTGGGGAGGCAGCATCAAGAAGAAGGATGCCTCTCGTCTCAATAAACTGGCTAGGAAAGCGAGCTCTGTTGTGGGCAAAGAGCTGGACAGCCTAACAACAGCAGCTGAGAGACAGGCACTGAAAAAGCTGAGGTCAATCATGGACAATCCATCGCATCCGCTTCACAGCATTATCTCCGGACAGAAGAGCAGTTTCAGTGACAGACTGCTGTCACTGTCTTGTACTACGGACAGACTGAAGAGTTCTTTTCTTCCTCATGCCATGAGGCTCTTTAACTCCACCCGGCAGAGTAAAGGCCCACATTAAACCACACCACCTACATTGGATCTTACTGCATTATGTGTAGCACTATTTAGTTAATCTATATAACATGCTAAAGTGGGCATTTGCACGTCACACTGGGTATTTGTATATTGTTTTTCTTTTGGCTTTATTATTGTATTGTTCTCAGCTCAGGGATGCTGCTGGAAATGTGAATTTCCCTTAGGGGATGAATAAAGTATCTATCTATCTATCTATCTATCTATCCTGAAGCGTGTCAATATCTGCATTGATCAGTCAGTTCTTATTGTTCTTATGTTGAGGTTATGAGATTTTCCTTGCTCCCATGTTGGTTTAAGATCAGGGAATTCTAACATATGCTCACTTTAACGTCACTCTTTCCTGTGTTTCAGTGCCGACTCTACATTTGTCTGTTTGCGTGTTTCCAAAGCTTTTGGGGGGTTGGGGTAAGCCAAAAACAGACAACAGAAGGTATGTCACGGAATACAACAACATGGTGTGGTGCACTACGATAAAGTGGAGAGCACCAAGCACACAGGAATCCATTAGTGCAACCTGATTATCTCCTGGCTCCAAAATTAATTAAGTGAAGGGGTAGGGCTGCCCGCCCCTGTCTAAGTGCGTGTTTGTGTGTGTGACAGATGAAGAAAAAATCTGCTCATCTTCTCTCTTTTTCTCCCCAAAGTCTGCTAATGTTATTGCACTGAAAGGCGGATGACGGGGGAGATATTTTAGCGAGTATGACTACGCTCGCAGGAAAGGCCCGACATTTTCTGCTCGTGCTGATCAGGATGAAAGTAGTGGAGGCTCTTTAGGGACTGCAGTGACTTTTATGACTCACTCATTTTTATTTCATCTCCCGCTGCTCTGTGAAACGTCCTTTCTATTGCATTCCTTTCTTTGGATCTACCTCCATATCATCCAACGTGAAAATTCCATAGCATAGGAGTAAAAAAACAAAAACAATAAAACATTACAATGATCTTGTGGTGGGCAGTGAGGGACTGTTCTGATTCTCTGCTGGACTAAAACATATCTGAATCATGTGATATTGGTTAGACCAGCTCTGTGGACTTGTGGTAGAGTGCCTGCTTTTAGATTGGGAGGTTGCTGGTTCACACCTTGAATGTGTCATGCCTAAGTAAGGTAACCATTGCCTCCCTGCCAAGAGTTAGAATTGGAGGTTTAGTCACCTTGGTTGGGTACGCTTACTGTACACAGTCACATGTGTGTGTATGGGAGATGATCTCTGAGTGATCATGAAGTGAGGAAAAATAAGATGTGATGTGAATTTGTCCATAAATATTTATTATATAATTCAAAATTTTCTATCTGCGTCCTCTCGTTGCTTCCCCCTTGTTGCGCTGCTTGCAGAATTGTGTTTTCATATTCAAGCATTTACCCGATTACATTAAAATAAATTAATTAAACTTTATTTCCAAAATGAGAAAAACAAAACAACAGTTAAAAAGCAAAAACAATGTTATTGTAACATTTCCGAAAGGAATAGAAAGTATGCTTATTTAATCCTACCCCTTTGACTTCCTTGATAATTGTGTCTCACAGCAAGATATCCTGTGTATTTACATATAACAAACACCTCATGAATCGGTTCTTATTTGTAGATCAAAGCGGCGCCTCCGTGAGCGGCAGAATTTCCAGCAGCTCCGTGGTATTTCACATTTTTTTTTATTTATTGTCTTGACTTGAAAAGCGCTATAGAAATGCAGATCATTTCATTTCATTTGTCTGCTTCTATCTTCGGTGTTCTTCGTCCCGTTTGACAACTACACTTTGGATTACTTTCTACCCTATCGTTATGGATTTTAACGCACAATAATGCGTTTATTCGGGGAATCAACTCCTTGCCCTGAAGAATTCTCTTGCGGCGTGATGAGGGGGCCCTATCGTGGATACAGAGCCGGATCTAGCTAAGTGGCTAGCGCCGTTATAAGTCTTCGGTACCGTCCGTAATCATGGTAAATGTGAACTCTTTTCCAAATAAGAAAGACGAAATGGCTGTGCTGGTGAAAAACATCACAGCGCACAGGGAGTACAGTTTGCTGTGTTTTACGGACACATGGCTCACGTCTAGCATCCCGGACGCTTACGTGGCGCTACCCGGAGCTACCCAGCTTCAGCGCTGTTAGACAGAGACTCGAAAGCCTGCGGGAAGCGGAGATGAGGTGGACTCACTAACACGAGGTGGTGTATCCCTGGGCACAAAGATTTCCATCTGCTGCAGGGACGTCGAACTTTTGGACTAGCATGTGACATTATCCACTCCGCTGTGGCTAAACTACAACAAAGCACCCCGAGGCCATCCTTTTAATCTGTTTACAAACAAAGGAGACTGCTGGAAATGTGAATTTCCCTACGGAGATGAATAAAGTATCTATCTATCTATCTATATATCTATATATCTATATATCTATACATCTATATATCTGTATATCTATATATCTATCTATCTATCTTCCATCTATCCATCTATCTTATTTCAAGGCAATAGGGAAATAATACCAGTAATAATAATAATACATAAAAATAATCAACTACATTTATTCTTCTTTTATATTTTGAGCTATACAAAGTGTAGGACAAAAAATGAATAAATAAAAGAAGGTAACAAAAGATAGCATGAAAGGGGAAGTGGGTAGATTTAGCCATTTCAGCCATTATTTGTTCATAGGCTCAGCAATCTACCAAGACGCCTTTACAAAAATGCCCTGTCCTGTAATATCAGTCTCGAGAAAGCTGTTGGTTTAGCCAATCGGAATTCCCAGTTGCCTTCTGAACACCAGCAAGTGTGCGTCGAGGAATATCAACGGTTTCACAAACTATCATTGGCTAGAGGGCGGTAATCAACCAAAACGATCGCACGAACAGCCGATAAATCTGAAGAGAAGAGTCATTTTGCTGCTACGAGTAGTGAAAGACCTAAAAAAGGATCAATTCCAACGACTGCAAATAAAAAAGTATTATATTTTAATTTTTCAAATAAAAAAGGAAAGTTGACAGTGAGAGCCACTGCTTCCAGGACAAGTGGAAATTGGAGTATATTTTTACCAGAATCCAAAACAACTGTGTCTGTATAATTTGACAAGAGACAGTGGCTGTTTTCAAAGGATATAATATCAAGAGGCACTACCAGAAAAAAACATACTGACGATAAAAAGCTAACTGGAAACTAATGCTGTGAACAGGTGAAGCAACTGGAAGCTGTTTTTTTGGCACAGCAGTGCTTTTTCACAAGGCCCTGCGGGTCAAATGAAATGCTACAAAAGCGAGCTACGAGGTCGCGACACTGATTGCCAAGCACGGGAAACCTTTCACGGAGGGTGAATTTATTCAAGACTGTTCAAAGAATGTCAGGCTGAATAGTCGGCCCTAACACATTTCCAGCTTACCAAATCTGGACGGCTTTCTGAAAAGTTTGGACACCCCTGGCTTACAGTATTCACTAATTATCACATTTTCATAAAACTGATAAAGCATTATACAAATGTGCTCTTTACCGGTTAGATTATTTTGTGTGTGTTTTCGAGCCCGAGTACAACGAGCTATCTAGGCTGTTTCAGAACAGTGGTTTTTAACCTTGGTTCGATGTAACCCTGGGGCCTCGGTGAGTTAGTCTCAGGGGTTTGGTGGAGTCTCTGCCGCGATAGTGGTCAGACAAATGTAACTTGGAAACTTTCTTTTTCTTGACAACAGTGTTAGAAAGATCTAAAATGTGTCTGGAGTTAGTAAGATTTATGTACCCAAGGAACAGAAAAAAAAGCAACTGCCACGTACTTAGATAAGCATGCAAAGTCTTCTCTGCACGAGACCTTTATCCAGCATGGGTTAGACTGTCATTCACATTTAATGAAGAAGATGCAGAAGTCAATGATGAATACCATCAAAAAAAATCATTGAAAGTCAGCAGAGCTAGGATCAAAAACAACTTTTCGGAACAACAATGCTTTTGACATATTGGTGTCAAGAAGTATCTCAGCAATGCCAAGAAAACTCCAATTTTTTTATACCACAAGAACTCACGAGCTATCTTTTTTCGAAGATGCCAAAAAGGAACCTACTTTGCTGTGAAAAATTAAATGGAAGTAGCACTTGCCATGGTGAAGCGACGCATAACTGAACTGTCCTCTCAAAAGCAACAGCAGAAGTTACACTGATTTTCAGTTCTGTATTTTATTGTGAGTTAAAAATAGTTTTGTTCTATATACTGGACTGTCTCAGAAAATTTGAATATTGTGATAAAGTTATTTATTTTCTGTAATGCAATTAAAAAAACAAAAATGTCAAACATTCTGGATTCATTACACATCAACTGAACTATTTCAAGCCTTTTATTATTTTAATATTGCTGAATTTGGCTTACAGCTTAAGAAAACTCAAAAATCCTATCTCAAAATATAAGAATATCATGAAAAAGTATACAAGTAGGCTATTCAACTAATCACCTGAATCATCTAATTAACTCGAAACACCTTGCGAGGGATCCTGAGCCTTAAAAACACTCAGCTTGGTTCAGTAAACTAAATCACTGCTGATCTGACTGCTGTCCAGAGGACCATCATTGATACCCTCCATCAGGAGGGTAAGACACAAAAAGAAATTTCTCAAAGAGCAGGCTGTTCACAGAGTGCAGTTTCAAAGCATATCCACAAAAAGTCTGTTGGAAGGGAAAAATGTGGCCGGAAACGCTGCACAACCAAGAGAGATGACCGCAGCCTTAACAAAATTGTGAAGAAGAGCCGCTTCCAGAATTTGAGGGAGCTTCAAAGACAGTGGGCTGAAGCTGGAGTCCAGATATCAAAAGACACAGTTCACAGACGTGTCCGGGAAATGGGCTACAATAGCCGTATTCCCATGGTCAAGCCACTTCTGAACTCAAGACAACGGAAGAAGCGTCTGACTTGGGCTATGGAGAAGAAGCACTGGACAGTTGCAGAGTGGTCCAAAGTCCTCTTTTCAGACGAAAGCAAGTTTTGCATTTCATTTGGAAGTCAAGGCGCCAGAGTCTGGAGAAAGGCTGGAGAAGAGCAAAATCCAAGTTGCTTGAAATCCAGTGTGAAGTTCCCACAGTCAGCAATGGTTTGGGGAGCCATGTCAGCCGCTGGTGTTGGTCCACTGTGTTTCATCAAGTCCAGAGTAAATGCAACTGTGTACCAAGAGATTTTAGAGCACTACATGCTTCCATCTGCTGAAAAGCTCTATGGAGATGATTATTTCATTTTCCAGCATGATCTGGCACCTGCCCACAGTGCCAAAACCACCAGTAACTGGTGCACTGACCATGGCATCACTGTCCTTGATTGGCCTGCTAATTCCCCTGACCTGAACCCCATCGAGAATTTGTGGGGTATAGTTAAGAAGAAGATGAAAGACACCAGACCTACAAATGCAAATGAGCTGAAGGCCGCTATCGAAGCATCCTGGGCATCAATAACACCTCAGCAATGCCACAGGCTGATTGCCTCCATGCCACGCCGGATTGATGCAGTAATCCGTGCAAAAGGATTCCCAACCAAGTACTGAGTGCATCAATGGACATTTTCAAATGTTTGATTTAGTTTTGCTGTAATAAAATATTTTTTTACTTGGTCTGAGGAAGTATTCTAATATTTTGAGATAGGATTTTTGAGTTTTTTTCAGCTGTAAGCCAAAATCAGCAATATTCAAATAATAAAAGGCTTGAAATAGTTCAGTTGATGTGTAATAAATCCAGAATGTATGACATTTTTGTTTTTTTAATTGCATTACAGAAATTAAAGAACTTTATCACAATATTCTAATTTTCTGAGACAGTCCAGTATACTCACAAAAGTAGGGTTCGGTGAATGGTGAATGCACATACTCTAAAACTGGTGGGGTATGGTATCTCCAACAATGTTAAAAAGGACTATTCTAAAAGATGTAACACATTTTTCCTTTACATCTTCTTTATAAAACGAAACAAAAAAATATGATAACTAACACCTGCTTCAGGCAGCACAGAAGCTGAGTGGTTAGCGTGTTTGTGGCAGAATTTGCAGATCATGGGTTCAAATCCAGCGACCGGCTTTCCTGTGCAGTTTGCATGTTCACCCCGTGCTTTTGTGGGTTCCTTCCATGCACTCGGGTTTCCTCCCACATTTCAAAAACATGCATGTCAGGTTAATTGGCCGGTCCAAATTGTCCTTAGGTGTGATTGAATGAGTTGTCAGTCCCTGTGTGCCCTGTAACTGGCTGGAAACCAGTTGAGGGTGCCCCCTGCCTTCGTGACCCTACTGAAGATAAGCTGTGTAGATAATGGATGGATGGAACACCTGCTTCTGATTGTGCTTCATTAGTGCTCAGTCGTAGCAATTGTGGCCAACTCCATCTCTTCCTTACTAATGTTAGACTGCATTGTTTTCTCACAAGTTAACAAGTAACCCGTAAAGGAGGTAACACTCTTGATTTTCTTAGTAATAACCTTCAAAGACGGACCACTATGCTATACGCAACAGCTGAAGATTTTTGCTTTGACAAACGTGCCATGGCCACTCTCCAACAAGAAGATAAACTCTGTGACGCGAATACGACGACAAAAAATTTGATTTTTTTTTCTGAATCCGGCGCGGTAATAAATTCAAATGCGACACTACAAAAGGGAATCACAGAAATTTTACCCCATTCACATATCTCAGCCGCATGCTGAGTAAATCAAGGCAAGCTGACACTTCAATTACGGCTAATACGCGAGTAATCCAGCTCGCCAGCTCTCTCGCAGTGTAATCTTTCGTATATAAACCTTCATGGGCAGGTCTGCTTGGAGTATTTGTGCTCATCCTCATCCTTCTCGGCAGCACAGTAATCCCTCTAAGGCTCTTACATGTGAAATTATTTAAGAATGAAAGGAGGCCCGTCAACCAGCTATTACAGGCTCAATGTGGAAAATGGCTAATAAATAAACGTTGAACAAATCTATCCCGAAAAAGGAAGATGAGAGAGAGAGGCCTAACTTCATTCATATTTGGAATCATAAACATCTGACGTCATGAAGTGTTCAAGTGTGGACATTGTGACAAGGGCTGCAACTAAGAATTATTTTGATAAGCTATTAATTGGTCAGTTATTATTTGGATTGATTGATTAATCAGATTTTTCAAAAACACCATTTAATTTCCTCATTTTTTTTTCTCAAATATTGAAGTTTTGGACGGATAGAAAAATCATGCACAAAACAACAAAATAATCTATAAAAAAAATCAATAAAAAATCCTAAATCCAAGGGTTTGTCAAATATCTTAACAATAAACAATATTACCGATAATTGTATGCTATACACCTGAAAAATGTGTAATATACATATTTTACAAAGTGCAAAAAATGTACTTCGTCAATCAAGAGGACCTCGTGCATCAAAATATGGCAGGGGTCTCCAACGTGGTGCCCCCTAAATAACGCATTTCGTCAAATACTCGTAGGTCAAGAATTTTTTTTTTTTAATTTACATAACACAAGCCTCACTCGAAGGGAGCTGACATGATTGTCTGCCATCTTGCTGCTACAGGTACGCCAAAAACCTTGTGAAATGCTGAGTAAGAAATTGATAAGAAAATGGTGCGTTTTGGTCACTTAAGGTGTCCGTAATTTGTATTCTTCTTTGTGCTTTGTAGCACTCATTTTCCATTGCACTACACACTATAGCATCTAGTGGTCAAATATTATACAGTGTCCCTTTGAGTGTGAAAATGCCTAGTTTAGGTTTGAAAAGGCATTTATTTGCTGAACTTGATAAACCCTAGGGCTTCAGTTTCAGTTTTAATGATAACCACATTCTTACTATGAGATTCTCATGGGTCCATTTGAACCCAACTGATGTGTTGGGAGTCATTAGGTGACCAAACCCCCCAATTCCAACCCCTAATGCCAAGCAGGGGGCCAATGGGTACCAATGTAATAAGTCTTAGGTATAAACCGGCTGAGGCTCGAACCACCAACCTCCCACTGTCGGGGCGGGCGCCCTTCTCACAAGGCCACCGAGCTGAGGGTTTATTCGAAAATAAATTTATTTAACCCAAAAGAATGTCAAAAGATTACTCAAACACAAACATATTCATTTTTGTTGCTGCACTAGCTCGACTATAACAACTTTGAGGTCATTTTGAGTGAAAAAAACTTAGTTCACTTGATTTAATCGATGAAATTATCGACAAATCAATTAAATACCTAAAATAATCATTTGTTGTAGTCCTATTTGATACCAATCAGCGCTAATTTCATTTTCAGTCAACAGCTAATGCCAAAATGGCCAGGCAATAATTCATACAAACCAGTAGATACCTTATTACACAAACACAATATAAATCAGAATATCTTATTCAGGAAGATGCATAATTTATAATTGCAAATATATTTTTGAAATTGACTTCCCCTTTGAGTGCTGTCAGATCGTGATTCATGCATATTTGACATTGGGTTCCGGCCCAATACAAAGAAATGAAATGAAATTAAATGAAAATGAAATGATCTGCATTTATAGAGCGCTTTTCAAGTCAAGACTTCCTAAAGCGCTTTACAGTGTGCTTCACATTTCCCAATAGCGGCCGTGCAGCCATGTAAGGTGCTAACCTGCTTATTGGGGGCATTAAGGGATTCAGTGTCTTACCCAAGGACACTTCGACATGTAACACAGAGGAGACAAAAATGAAGTCTTTCTTTCGTCAGCTTGAATTGGCTCAGGCTAAAATGAACCAGTGAACAGAAATACATGCATTTTAAAATCACTTGCATCATTTTTCTGTTTAATCCCTTTCTTGGTTATTCTCTTAAACAAAACAAAAAAAAAATCAACTGACCAATTTCTTGTCAAGCAGTATTAAAAAGATCAATCCCCAGTAACGGTAATCATTGGAGCTGACATTGCACAAAAAGCTAGCTTGTAAAAACATTAAATCCTTGGGGGAGGTAATAAAGGAAGATGCATAGAGTGATGGGCCTGCTTTTACTTGCCAATGAAATGGGCGATGGGTCGAGGTAGCCCATTGATCTGCAATTCTCGACATCATCTATCTCCATCGTGATAAAGACGGATTCCCATCGTTTGACCTCTCTTATTTTAACTCTACACAATGTACTTTCTAGTGTAATGTACATTCTGGTTATAAGAATTCCAGCTTTTTTAGAGAACCAGCTATTTCAGCACGGTTCACTAAAAAGAACTGTCTTTTTCGGCTCCCAAACGGCTCTTCAGATTTGTTTATTTTTATTGAAATATTACCAATAATAATGAAACATTATGCACCTAATTAATTAGTTATTTGGAGACTTTTTTTATAAAAACCTAATGTACAGTGAACTTTTACCTAATTAATACTTTCAAATCGTTTATACGAAGCACAAAACACAGAGATGACGCAACTTATAATGGTCAGTCGGCGCCTTCAAGACAGAGTGATGGAGAGAGAGGGAGAAAGAGGGAGAGAGAGAGAGAGAGAGAATGGGGCAAGGAGAAAGAGAAAGAAAAAGAGAAAGAGAGACAGAAAGAGCGAGAAAGAGAGAAAGGGTGAGAGAAATATATATATATATATATACATATATAAGAGAGAGAAAGAGAGAGAAAGAGAGAGAGAGAGAGAGAGAGAGAGAGAGAGAGAGAGAGAATGAGGGACAGATACAGAGAGAGAAAGTAAGGGAGAAATTAGTAAAAAAGAGAAACAGCAAAATATAGAGAGAAAGAGAGAAGGGAAAAGAAAGAGAAAGTGGGAGAAAAAGAGAACTAACGTATTAAATATGAGAAAGAGAAAGAGGAAATATGAAAAAGAGGAAATACAAGAAAGAGAGAGGTGGAGGTAGAACAAGAGAGAGTACAAAATGAAGGAGAACAACATAGAGGGAGTTAGCAAGAAAAAGTGAAATAAAAAGACTGAAAAGGAGACCGAAAGAGAGGGATAGACAAAGAGAGAAAGGGGGAGAAAAAAAGATATTAAAAAAGAAAAGGAGAGACTAAATAGAGAGAGAGAGAGAGAGAGAGAGAGAGAGAGAGAGAGAGAGAGAGAGAGAGAGAGAGAGAGAGAGAGAGAGAGAGAGAGAGAGAGAGAGAGAGAGAGAGAGAGAGAGGAGAGAGAGAAAAAGAGCATTAACCATAAGGAGCGTTTTGAAGTGAGACGGCTCCTTATTGATGAAGAGTCGGCTATCGCCGTTGACTTTTTCAGAGCCAGCTCGTAGAGCTGTTTCGTTTGCAAACGACCCACCACTCGTGCATTCATTCCAATGCATTTTGATGCCCTGTAGGGAAACACTGGAATAAATTTGATACTGTAACCTTTAAATTGTTTTCAGTGCCAAGATTAAATATGCATGAAGGTTTCCAGTGCCGAAGAGGTACTACAATCTTCCCAAAATTAAGAGTTCATAAATATGGAGCAGATGGGGAGACAAGGAGAAGCTGTTAGATCTCCATCCTTGCACCTCCTTCCAGATCCGATGTCGGCCTCCTTTTGCTTGACTCAGTCAGCTAAATGCAGTTACATAAACCATTATCTCCTTCATGTTTAATCGTAGTCTCTTATAGCTGAAGATGGAATACACGTACATTTAGATTTTGCATTGTCACTTTGCTTAAGATCGTGATGTGTTATCACTCCGGTATCACTACAGGGTCCATTTACTGATTGCATCGTGGCACGAGTGGGATGCTTTCGGAATACAGTCATAAGCGTGTGTTCTCAAAGAATTAAGACAGACGTATTTGTGCCATCGTTTTCTTACCTCGACGTTTCCACGCGTGCACAAGGGCAGCAGGGCCAGCAAAACTGAAATTGCGGGATGTCCCATTTTCTTGTCCTCCCTTTGTTGTTCTTATTGTTGTTAGCAGCTACAATAAAACGAGTGAGTCCAACATAAGCTCAGGCAAAAAGGGGATGCTCCTGACTGAGATAACCTCCTGAAATGTCTGCGTCCAGGAAACGAGCTCAGCAGTCACCAGTCGCAGTGGATCTGCGATGTGGATCATAGAGCACTCGCACCGAACCAAGCCCTCTTTCTGCAGCTATTTAGCAGTTGGAGCGGGGGAGACGTTCCACTTGGTGAAGGAAGACATCTAGTGGTTACAGGTTGATACTGCACAAGCGTGCACAAGTTACCTGCAGTCCCAATCTAAAATACAGAAGGGTTTTTTTATGTCAGGGGTCTAAAAGTCAGTTTACCTGGGGGCCGCTGGAAACAAAGTCTGGGTGAGACTGGGCGGCATCAGGTTTTCACAAGCAAAGCACTGATGATACATTCCAATATTCTAATTTCTTTTTTTTAACACTAAATAAGATAAAAACATCCATTATCTGCACCACTTATCCTCAGAAGGGTCGCAGGGGTGCTGGAGCCCGTCCCAGCTATCTTCGGGCACTGGGCAGGGAACACCAGTTCACTTGCTCATTCACACCTAGGGACAATTTGTGACAATTTTGTGACAATTTTGCTTGCGTGGGGGTCCTCCGGGCACTTCGGTTTCCTCCCACATTCCAAGACATGCATGTCAGGTTAATTGGCCGTTCCAAATTGTCCCTAGGTTTGAATGAGCGAGTGAGTTGTCTGTCTCTGTTTGTCAAGCGACTGGCTGGCAACCAGTTCAGGGTGTCCCCAGTCCACTGCCTGAGGATGGCTTGGATGGGCTCCAGCACCCCCGCGACCCTGCTGAGGATAAGGGGTGCAGATAATGGATGGATGGAACTATTTAAGGACACATCAAATGACTTTCTCCACGTTTTAACTTTTTAAACAGGAATGGAACAATGAAAGTGATCTGTACTGAAGATGGCTTCTCTTGCTTACTGCTCGCTGCTAGAAAAATGGCCGGAAAACAACCCCCAAAACGACCACAAAACGCCAGAAAAATCGAACCATGATATGAAAATCGATAAAAAAGGATCCAAACTATGACCAAAAATGATCATAACGCCCCCAAAAGCCCCCCCAAAAAATGACCCCACAAAATAAACGTACCAAAAAAGAAAACCTAAAATGTAAACATTTGTAGAATATTCTGGAAAGTATGAACAGAACTGAAAAGGTACTGAAAAAAAATGAAAAAGTAAAAATAAAAAATAGTGAAAACTGTGAAAAAGGTTTGAAACAGATCAAAATTTTATGAACAAGTACTGAAAAGCATGAAAAGTGCTGAAAAGTATGTAGAAGCACAAAAAATATAAAAACAAGTATTAATCAAAAGTATGAAAATTAATGAAAAACGAAAAAAATGACAAAAAAGCGAACCAAAAAATAAACCGTTAAAAAAACACACCATTCAAAAACACAGATAATGACTAAAAAATGACCCCAAAAACCACTGAAACGACTCAAAAACGACCCAAAACAAGACAAAACTACATTTAGAGATATAATTAAATGACAGGGGGCAAAAACTACCATCCTGTAGTTTATTTACGTGTCACAATGTTCAAATTATATTTTAAAAAATCCCAACTACATTATTCTGTTGACCAGGCCAAGTGTGTGATATGTTCACTTCATTTTTCATTTAGAGTAAAGTGTATCAACTGTATCCCCTTCATTATAACACGAGTCATGATAACAAATGAGTATATTTCACAGCATCTTGATTAGGGTAAATATGGCTAAATGAACATGATTTTTGTGAGTTTCTTGTTGGGATTTGTGAGAAGAGTACAGTCGCTAAACATCTATTGACACACGTTATTTCAAATATCAGATTTTTATGACATAAAAGGAGAAATTAATTCAAATTCTTTAGAAATTATTTAAGGCAATTCTTTATGTCTAAGTCATGGCCCGCGGGCAAAATCCGGCTGCGTGAAGGTTTTTTTCGTCCCATAAGGTTATTTTGTTTCCCTATTTCGTCAAACACTGAGAATTGTTGTGTTTTTTTTAATGTTTGTTAATTCTCCTTGAAAATTTGGATTTTAGTTAATAGATTATTGCAATGTATTGTATTTTAATCAAATTCTATTTTAAAAATGTTTTAGTTGAGTGAAGCAAAAAAATGCTATTATTATTTTTTGCTAAAGGAAAAAACAAAACAAAACAAAAAAACTCAGGTATGGGTCTCAAACGCACGGCCCCCGGATGATAGTTTGAGCCCCCCCACCCTTAATAAGAACGTTAAAGGGACAGTGTGTATTTGTTTCCTACTAGATGTTGTGTATTCCGAGGTGCCAATCAAAACGATGGAAGTATAAAGACTAAGATATTCATAATCATTTCATCAAAAGTTACACGCTTAAATTGTTTTGGTAAATTAAGGTACACTCCATCGACGTAGATGGGTATAATGGTCACATCCAAGATGGTGTGCTAGTGACGTGTTAACCGCCCAATACGTTACTATAGTTTTTAACTCTATGGCAGTGTACTGCAGGTATTTGTGGGCGTGGTGTGTGAAATAGGTGTGTGAGGAAACTTTCAGGCGGTGCGAGCACTTAGCCAAACAGGAAGTTGCTCTATTATTTTTTAATTTGAGAAATAATCGAACACTTTTTGATGGGTTTTAACTCCATAGATTGATTTTACATTTTTTAATTTTGTGATTTTTCAATTCTTTAAAGTTTTAATACAAAGGATTTGAGTCGTATTGTTTCTTGTTGACTTGGAGCGTCGTTGAGGATGAATGCCGCCCGGTACGACGTGAGTAAAGATCGACAGTGATTTTTTTGAAAAATGTTTCTAATTCTCTAGGATGAGAAAATGAATAACGAACCAATGAAGTGATGAGGGGGGTTCACGCCAGCAGTCTCGGAATGTGGGTATTTGAATTGAAAGTTGGGGAAAAAAACGCCAACACAAATGGGCTGCATCTAAGTCATGGATTTACCACGGCCTGGTGAAACCCACAAACCAATTGAATGTTCTACTCTGTGTTAAATCTCGTCAATCAGTGTTTTTCAACTAGTGTGCTGTGAGAACTTGTCTAGTGTGCTGCAGGAAATTGCCCAATTTTATCTTTGTTAAAAGCATGCCATTGGTCCAGGACCGTCCCAAACCTTCATGGGGCCCCAAGCAAAATGAGATTTGGGGCCCCCTATTACTTGATAATATCCATACCTAGTAGAACTCGTTCCATGTTCTACTCCAGGAATGGGCAACTATTTGGAGTCAGGGGCCGCATGTGACATGTAATACTTCTTTTAAAATAGATTAGTTTCATTAAATTAGTTTTGAAACAATTGCTATTAGAGCAAACTAGCAAATGAGGTCCGTTTTAGGCACTTCATTTGTTATTTAGTTTTGAAGTATTATAGTATTTTTATTTTTAGTATTTCTGAAGTCGGATTTCTGAAGTAATTTTCTAAGGTATTTTCATAGTAGTATTCTCATCTCATTAGCTGCACCGCTTATCCTCAGTAGGGTCGCAGGGGTGCTGGAGCACATCCCAGCAATCATCGGGCAGTGGGCAGGGGACACCCTGAACTGGTTGCCAGCCAATCGCAGGGCACACAGGGACAGACAACTCGCTCGCTCATTCACACCTAGAGACTATTTGGACCGGCCAATCCACCTGAAATGCACGTCTTTAGAATATGGGAGGAAACCGGAGTGCCCGGAGAAAACCCACGCAAGCACGGGGAGAACATACAAACTCTGCACAGGAAGTCTGGTAGCTGGATTTGAACCCACACAGGAGGTTCCCAAGACCGGTGCCATAGTAGTATTATTTTTTTTAGTTCCTGTAGTACTTTCGAAAGTATATTTCGTTCCTGTGTATCTGTAGTATTTTGGTAGTATTTTTGTATTATCACAGTAGTTTTATGATTATAGTATTTTCGTAGTATTAATGTAGTATTATTTTTTTTATTTTTGTTCTATCTTTGTTGTATTCTGTAGTATTTCCATATAAGAATATTCTTTGTACAGTGTTACTGTAGTTTTATTTTTGTAGTATTTTTGTGATATTTCCATGGGATCATTTTTTGTAGTATATTGTAGGTGTAATTTGCTGTATTTCTGTTGTAAACCTTATGTAGAAGTATTTTTGTAGTATTATTTCTCTAGTTTTTTAAAAAGTAATATGTATTTATATTTTTTTAGTATTTCAGTAGAGGTATAATTGATGTATTCCCAAAGCCCTATTTTTGTAGAATTGTTGTATTTCCATTGTAGTATTTTTGTTATTTTTCTTTAGCATTTTTGTAATAGTACAGTAGTTTGTAGTATTTTTGGAGTAAATACTTCTCTAGTAGTATTTTGTATTATACTAGTACTGTAGTAGTATTTTTGGTGTAATTCTATACTATTTTTTTATTTTCAGAAGAAAAGCAAAATAATATATGAGGTCCTTATTTTTAAGCACTATATTTGATATTTAGTTTTGTAGTTATTGTGTAGTATTTCTGTAGAAGTAATTTTGAGTGACAATGGGCACAATGTATGCACCAAAAAAGTGAACCACTCTCTTGGGCCCCCTAGTGGTTGCGGGGCCCTAAGCAGCTGCTAAGCTCCCTTATGCCTTGGGCAGGCTCTGCATTGGACCCTACCTTTGCTTTCATTTAATGATCACCTGAGTAGTTGTAATATTCATCTGTATCAGTAGGTGGCAAAATACTATTGTTTCCTTTAACGTACAATTTATCTGCTAATGAGATAGTACAGTATATTTAATAACCTAATTTGTCTAAAGCTGTTAAAAATTGCTCTGCAAAAAATGTCAAATTAGGTCAAGATCTTGCACCTATTATGCTGATTTTATTGATTTATTTTTATTTTAAAAAGTTCGAACGTAGTAATGAAGATGTTCATTTGTGGATCACGTGTGCTCATTTAAAGTATTTTTGTTATTTTTCTAGAAAATAAAAAACGTGTAGTAAAACTTAAAAGAACATGTTAGCAGTGTTGTGAAATCAAACTTACAGCAAACATTATCCAAAATGTTCAAATTTAGGACATTGGACACGGTTAGATCTCATCTTGTAAATTATTCCAAAGTTTGACTCCACACACAGACACACATACCAGTATACTTTTCCTGGTTGTTCTCACCCTTGGGATTTTGAATTTACTACAGCCCCTCAAGTTATAATTTCCCTCTTTCTGAATGAATAATTTTTGGATGTTTTCTGGCACCATGTTTTTGTTAACCTCAAATAACAGTTGTGAAGTAAAACATTTTATGAAATCATCCAATTTTATCAATTTGGACTGCATGAATAAAATATTAGTATGATCCCGATATCCTACCCTGTGTATGGTTCTTTTTGCACGTTTTTGAAGGATAAAAAGGGGCTGTAGTAAACTTTTGTAATTATTGCCCCAGACTTCTGCACAATATGTTAAATATGGCAGAACCAGAGAACAATATAATAAATACAATGCATTATAGTTTAAAAGGAATTTGGCTTTATTAATTATTGAAATGCTTTTAGATACCTTAGTTTGTATGTGTCTGATGTGTGTTTTCCAACTTAATTTATTGTCTATTAGGACCCCTAAAAAGTTAATTTCTGATACAATGTCTATTGCAGCACCATCCATTTTTACTTCTAAATCTTGATTTGCTTTGCGATTACCAAAGAATATTACTTTGGTTTTATTTAAACTTAAAGATAATTTATTTATATCGATCCATACTTTTAGGTTAATTAATTCACTATTAATGCAGGTTGCCAAATCAGTATAGTTATCATTTTAATAGAAAATGTTAGTGTCGTCTGCAAATATTACTAATTTTAATAGTTTTGAAACATTAAAAATATCATTAATATATAATTTAAATAACTTTCATTTGAGACTTTGTGAATGTCCATGAGTGGTACAGCCAGAGCCCAAAGTTGAATCTGATTGACTATCCCTGGACAGATCTGAAAATGGCTGTAAACCGACTCTTCCCATCCAACTTGATGAAGCTTGGGAGATACTGCAAAATGGAGTGAGAGAAGCTGTTAAAAGAAACTGGGGTGTGCCAAGCTTTTGGCATCATATTTAAAAAGACCTGACACTTTTGGTTGTAATCGCTGCCAAAGGTGCATCAACAAAATATTAAGAAAAGGCTCTGAATACTTCCTTGTGGTTTCTGAATTTATTTACACTTCTTAAAAATAAACTTTCAAGGGGTGTTACTATCAACTAGGGCATCACAATTAACCAAGTGTAATCGATATAGGGATGTGTCACAGTGCAATTGTGTTATCGCTAGACATTTTTTTTTTCAATGATTTATAATTCTAGTTTTTGTTATTTAAGTTATGGAGTGTTTTGCCAACAAGAATTGTCAGGGTTTGGGTTATAACCGCGCCGGCCAATCAAAGACACGTTTTAATGGCAAAGGCAAAGTTTGCATGCAGTGTGTGTGCGACTGTGATAGACTGGTGTGCTCTGTCAGCCAAACACCCTTCCACAACAGCTCACCAAAACAAACACAAAAGCTCAAAGCTTTAGTGGCTCGTTACATTGAAAATGAATTCATGAATTGAATTGGACTCTGATGAAGATCAGAAAAGCGCAAAGAAATGCTTATCACCATCGGGTGCTCCGTGGATTATTGTGTCCCACTCTTAGACCACCACTGCCGAATGAGGCTAGTCACCAATGCCAGATCTAGAATACATGAAACTGATGACCTGGAGCCAGTAGTCGTGGAAAGATGTTCCATTAGTGTCTTTTTGTATTTTTATCATCGCGAGAGTGCTTGAGACCTTGCTGAAGTCGCAGTTACCTGATGCTAGTGTGCAGCTCGCCAGACGATCTCTAAAACGCTTTCTTGCACTGAAAGGAGAATCCTTCCGATTTCATTGTACTGCTGCTGGCTAGTCGATGCAGACGTTGACATGCTTCAGCTCCAGATGCTGGTCCGCTGGCTCACCTCAAATCGTCCTTCTCCCTCGTATCATCACCAGCCAGGCAGTCTGAAAAAGTGTCTCGGGGTCTTGTTCACAAGTGAAGGTAGGATGGAACGGGAGATTGACACAGATTGGTGCAGCGTCAGCCGTCATGCAGACCTTCTACTGGTTCGTTGTGGTGAAGAGAGAGCTGAGCCGAAAGACAAAGCTCATGATTTACCGGTCGATCTATGTTCCTAACCTCACCTATGGTCATGAACTGTGGGTTGTGACCAATAGAACATGATCTCAGATACAAGTGGCTGAAATGAGTTCCCTACGCAGGGAGGCTGGGCTCCACCTTGGAGATAAGTTGAGAAGTTTAGCCACCCTGCGGAGGGACTCTGTGTAGAGCCACTGCTCCTCCCCAGAGGAGCCAGTTGAGGCATCTGATAAAGATGCCTCCTGGACGCCTCCCTTGGCAGGTGCTCCGGGCATGATGTCCCACCGACAGGAAGCTCCGGGTTGACCCTGAACCCGCTGGAGAGACTGCGTCTCTAGGCTGGTCTGGGAATGCTTCGGGATCCTGTCAGATGAGCTGAATGAAGTGGCTGGGGATTGAGAGGTCTGAGCTTTCCAGCTAAGGCTGCTGCCCCCAAGGCCCGACCCCGGATAGATATAATGGATGGATGAATTTTATTTACATGGCACAGTTGTTCACCTTCTTGCTGCTATGGGTACCCAAAACCCCAAAACCCTTGGAGAACAATTGTGCACTTTATTCGTTTTGCATTTTCGTTGGGGCTTCGGGTAGCATGTGGACTGTTTTGAAACATTCCCTGTCTTCCTTTCACGATTTTCATTTTACAATTAAAGAAAACGACTTGAACACGGGTGAAATCACCACTAACCACACAGCCACTGTACCGCTAACACATACCTAGTAGAGAAAATATTAAGTTTAAAACTTTTTATGGACATCTAAAACTACGCACCCCACCTTTTGATATTTGACAAAAACTTTTTATGCTTTTACATTATACATAAATTAGCTGTTTTGCGCACTATTTTCCCATTTGTCCAAAACTTCAACAATTAAATAAAACAGAGGAAATTAAAAATATGTTTCTAATAAACCCTATTCATCGACCCTGCCGCATCATACAGGTGCCCTGCCCATCCCTGCGTCCAACATCCCACTATCCTTTCACAACACCTCTCCACTCATTCCTATCACCAACAAGATATCTGGCTTCCACTACTTTTAGACCTCTTTCCTGCAGTGCGCTCATAACACCATCCATCCACGTCAATCGCTACCTTCCTCTTGGTCTCCTTCCATTTACTTCTGCTCTGTAGATCCTTTTCAACATTCGTTCCTCATCCATCCTCTCCATGTGCCCAAACCAACCAAGTACTCTCTCATCCACACGCTTGCTCGGCTACTACTTGCATAGTTTAGCAAAATAAAATGTCTTGTCTGTGTAAAAAATGGGATACTATCCATTCTCAGAGTGAAGAAAAGGCCCTCATCGCTTCCTTAATGGTTTTATTAAGCCATGATTAAATGACAGAGGGGGAATGGGCTGATAACTGGAAAGACCCTGCAGCACTCGCTGACCCCATCTTTTAAGATTCCTCTCATTCTGGCCCATGATTACGGTTTGAGATTCCACTTAGACAGCGTCTCTGAGGCCAGCGTTTGGTAAGAATAGGCTTTAATTGCAGTGAGTTATCATCAAGACTCGTGTAATTGAGCCCCTGTCGGAAGGGGCAGCCCGGCTGACAAATTGATTTAATACCAATGCAGTTATGCAGCCACTAATGGCGCTCGGGCTTCTTCGCACGTCTCCTTCAGGCACCAAATTCGTTGTGTGTTGATTACAGTGCCCGCATGAGCGAGCACCACATCGGGCATGCGTCTAGTTACGATCGTTTGTCATTTAGTGTTGCAAAACATGCCCACGACTATATAAATGTGTGATCCATTGCCTCTGTCCTAAACAGGTTTGACCAGTCTTGGAAACTTGTCTAGGTTGCTTGTTACTGCATGCCACTTTTGCATACTTATGCAGCGCTTTAGTAGTTTTTTAACCACCAGTCGTCAACCCACAGTTATAAAGATATTGTACAACTTGAACACAGTACAGTAACTAATTGAAATTTGTGTTCCATTGTCATTGTAACGATAATGAAACATTTAAATTTAAGCTGTTTCAAAAACTCCTTTAACTAAGGATCGACCAATACAGATTATCAGTTTTAAGAGGAGGCCGATAACCGTTATGTTGAGCCGACATTCGTTTTCTTTAAAAGCTTAAATAATGGTTTCAGACATTTTTAATAATTCTAAAAGAAACAAACAATATTTGTCATTAGTTCAAATAGTACTTTAATAGCTCTATGAAACATTTTATGGTAATTAAATAGAATTTCAACACAATTACCATGACTAATCTTTCACTTAAACCAAAAACTAACACTGCAGAAAAAAATTAGGCTTAGCAGCAACTCTGATGGAAATACATCAAAAACTTAAAAAGACACCAGATTTGTTTTTTAGAATATGATAATTGATAATTAAGAAGGACTGGCTTAATCCAAGTTGATCAATGTTTGTCCATTTTTAACCTGATTGCTTTATTTTGAGTGTGATTGTTTTAGAATGTTCGTTTCGTGCTTTTTTTGTAAGATGTTAATATTTAATTTCCCCTTCCCAGGGCCACAGTGACCGTCATGAGCGGATTGACTTCTTAACCAGCAGAGAAAAACCATCATCCAAGCGGAAGGTTGGCCTTGTGATTGGCATTGTGTTGGCGGTCCTCATCCTTGCCGCTGTCGTTGCTTTCCTAATTTGGCTCTTTGTTTGTAAGTGCTGTTGAATGCTTCCCTCATTGTACTCCATCTTAAAGGAACTGAAGTGCCCTGCTATGCTTTGATCAGCATCAGTAGAACAGTTCACATCACCTAAATCAAAGTTATTCTTATTAAGATTTAATAAGACATTTGAAGCGTTTACCCAGTTGGCGTTGGTCCACAAAAATAACACAGCTAGCATCAGAGCGACTGTTTATTCTTGCCGTGGAAGATCTTTGACATGAGACTGCAACACTAGTTTTTTTGAATCCCTTTGATTTCCCATTTGCTTTAGCCCAAATGACAGCGCCGACTTTATCGTTTCAAATAATGCAATGGTGTAAGAAAAAATTCACTCGATTAAAGTCTATGTGTCAGTTCTTACAAAAAAGCCTCCTGAAGTCTTGAGTAGCAGCCCCTTGACATAACCGGCAGTTTCCGTCCTCTCAAGTCGAGATCAATGTACACATTTTAAAAAAATGCTTTTGGTTTTGAAGTATGGTAAAATGATTTATCGCCCTCCTAGTTAAGGACGCCGACGAGGCCAGCATCAGTCAGCAGCGAAAACCTTCATCGCTGGTGTTCAGCGGCCACATGATGATGCCCGATGTCCAATACGAGCAAAATCTGGAGGACACGAGCAGCCTCGAATTTGAAGAACTGGCAGACAAACTGGAGGCAGTTGTGAGTTAGATGCCGAGAAAATGTTTGCATATCTTACACCTCATGTCAAGTGTGTTAATGAATGTTTATGAGGGGAATATTAAGAGTTTAAACAATCACTGCTAACAGATTAACAAAGTAGTTCTCAATTATCACGCTCCATCTCAGAAGAAATCTTCTCCCTGCTCCCCTCCCAAGATTGATATTTTTCTTAAGTGATCACATAAAACTGATATCTCGATATTGATGGTAACATTGTCACGTCTGTCCATGCCAACATTTTTAACATATCACGGACACCGGTCATGCATAGTTGAGGCGGAATGGAATAATTCATGTCAGTTTTTAGCAGCCCATTGACGCAGAAAGATCGTAGAACATAGTTACGACCAGCTCGAAATAGCCCAAAGTATGTGCTAGCAGCGAGATATACTTTATTTTAGTCATCAAAGTCCACAGAAAAGAAGTGTTCTTTTGCACGGCACTGGATTTCTTCCTTCAAAGGTACTGTGAACAAATTGAGAAAGTGGCATTGAAAGTGCTTAAAAAGTGCTTGAATCTGGCCATGAACAATGTCTACATACACTGTCTTTTAAATGGTGGAAAGTGTTGGTTGCATTGCCCATCTTAGTCGGCATAGTTTGCAGTGCATATCGACACTGTTTTTTTTTCTTTTTTATCACACTCGAAGTATCATAAATACCTCCAAACAAATGAAAATGAGAGGCCTCTACTGTGTAAGACTCTTTCAAGCATGTTTTGATTGGGTATGCTGGCTGTCTCTTTATCGGTCATTTGACCGTCTTGTAGTCCTGTCACTCTGTGTGAGCCGCGAAACCGCTATTGACGCAAAAGGATTGGCCTGTCCTCGTCGTCTAAATGTTAGCCTTATGTTTTCTTGGCAATAGCGCCCACATTTTCTCTGGTGGTAATTACAGTTTAAATTATCAACTTTTCTCGAACGTATTTGTTATTTATTAAAAACAGGTAAATGAATTATGTGGCATAAATGAAATGACTATAAATATCGATATTTTTTCGCCCAGGCCTACTTTTAATTTTTTTTTATGAAAGGATTATTGTTTTGCAACAAATGTGCAGGAAGTGCATGTGGCTAATGTTAATATCTCATTACACATGAGTTTTATCCTCCAGATTTACAAAGCACGGTACCAATCAATAGTTTTGTTTTATAAATTATTTCCTGTTCGAGAAAATTTGAAATGGCAATAAAACTTTGTCTCGTTGCATTGTATTTATTATCATTAATTATTTTACTGTCATCAGTTTGGTTGCGTAAGCTAATGGTTTATTCAAAACTTCTCTGGTGATTTTATTTTTATTACAAATATAATGTAATGTACTTCTACCCAACTACAACCAATGTCCAAAAGTAATGCACACAAACTGTCCCCATTACCTGTTTCTAAGAAATGCTTTTTCTTCACACAGCTCATGGAAAACCTGAGGAAGGATCCATTACTGGATACATACTACACGAATTCTGTTGTCACAGCGTTCAGGTACTTTTCATTTTTTAACGATTTATTTAGCTTTTTGTGGTTTGATAATGGGCATGCTGACAGTAGTTATTGAATATATATTGGGTAAACTATCACACTGAACCCTGAGTGCAAAAACATTTTCATCCATTGTAATTGTCATCAAACTCAATCAACGCACAAAATAAGAAGCTGTTGTGTTTGGAAAAAGCACCCTAATAACAGATTTGTTTTTTAAATATAGACATTCTCCAACAGTGACTCGAGAGAAAAGTATTGACGTTTTAAA